>NW_015170924.1:368472-375515 GCF_001447785.1 Gekko japonicus | reverse complement strand
AAATGGACAGTAGAAATCTGGCACAACTATTTGTTTGATTTTATACAGTCAGACATTGTGGAATCAATCAACAAGGGGATAACATGGGAAGAAAAATCCACGGAAATCATGACCAGATGGGAGATCTATCTAGACTGGATGCGGAAAGAAAGAAGGAAGGACATTCAGTGGAAGATTAAGACTCTGTGCCCTTGGCTGTGGGGAAGAGACTATGACTAAAAGAGGGAGGGGAGAAAATGTAAACAAATATAAATACTTAATGTAACAGTTTAAACAAAAGATAAAAAACAAAACAAAACAAAAACAAGGAGGGGGGGGAAATCCAACAATCCTGCACTGACATAGAGTCACAGAGTTGGAAGGGACCTCCGGGGTCATCTAGTCCAACCCCCTGCACAACGCAGGTAATTCACAAATACCTCCCCCCTCCACACCCCCAGCGACCGCTGCTCCACGTCCAGAAGATGGCAAAAAGTTTACAGTGCTTTCAGTAGCCAGCCGCAAGTGGGCATCTGTTTTCACAACGCTGTTCTCAAACTATTACAGAAAGAGTCCCATATCAGCAGTAACCCCCCCCCCCAATAATTATCACAGTCGGTTTGCGAGATTCTTGGTAAACAGACTAGAAGAAGAAGAAGAAGAGATTGGATTTATACCCCGCCCTTCACTTGGAGTCTCAGAGCGGCTTACAAAGTCCTCTCCCTTCCCCTCCCCACAACAGACACCCCTTGAGGTGGGTGGGGCTGAGAGAACTCTGACACAAACTGCTCTTTTTCAAGGACAGCTGTGCCAGAGCTTGTGACTGACCCAAGGTCACATCAGCAGGTGCAAATGGAGGAGTGGGGAATCAAACCCGGTTCTCCCAGATTAGAGTTCGCACACTTAACCACTGCACCAAACTGGCCGGGCTGTTACAAGCTACGTCTTTGTTAGAGAGACATCTGGATTCAGGACAGACGAATCCAGGCGGTCTTTCAGCGCTTATTAGAAGGGATAACGTGATCTCCCTATCCTTTGACACATGAAAGTGCTGTGTACTGAACCAGACCATCTGTCCATCAGGGGCCGTACTCCAGGGTCTCAAGCGGAGGTCTTTCACATCACCCGTTGCCTGGTCTTTCTAACTGGAGATGCTGGGGATTGAGCCTGGGACCTTCTGCATGCCAAGCAGAGGCTCTGCCATTGAGCCATGACCCATCCCCTTCTGAAGGGAAGCCGCTCCACATCTTATGTAGGCTTTGCCAGCAGTGTTCCCTCTAAGCTGAGTTAATGTGAGCTAGCTCGCAGTTTCTTAGCCTCCGTCTCACACATTTTTGTCTCTCCTCAGGAAGGAGGGCTCCAGAGCAAACGTAAATTTCTGCAGGAGCCAAATCGCTCGCTCACAACTTTAATGCCGGTAGCTCACAAAGTAGAATTTTTGCTCACAAGACTCAACGGCTTAGAGGGAGCGTTGGTTGCCAGGTGCAGGGGATGGGGGCAGTGTTCCCTCTAAGTTGAGTTAGCGTGAGCTGGCTCACAGTTTCTTAGCCTCCGGCTGACAGATTTGTGTCTTAGCTCAGGAAGCAAACTCAATAATGCAGTAGCCAAATCGCCTGCTCGCAACTTTAATGCCAGGAGCTCACAAAGTAGAATTTTTGCTCAGAAGACCTCCACAGCTTAGAGGAAGCATTGGATGGAGGGGGTAGGGTTGCCATCTCCAGGTTGGGAAACTCCTGGAGATTTGGGGATGGAACCTAGGGAGGACGGGGATCTCAGTGGGGTACGCCGCCACAGAGTCCAACCCTCCAAAGCAGCCATTTCCTCCAGGGGAACCGGTCTCTGTAGTCTAGAGATGAGTTGTACTTCCGGGAGATCCCCAGGTCTTGCCTGGAGGCTGGCACCCTGATATGTGGGACAAGGATTTGACCATCCAAGGAAATCCTACAAAATGTGTTTAAGAGTCCTACTGGATGGTCCACTTGGATTACCTACAACATGAATTTACGGAGGGGTGGGATTTTGACAAACAAATTGTTCCCCATCGTGCAGATGCTTCTATATAAGTGACTATAAACTTTTTAAAGAGGTGGGAATGAACTGCCGAGGAAGCGTTTCTTGGAACAGGGCAGCAACGTTAGAGAACATAACTAGAAAACCCAGAGGGAAGAGAATGTAGAGCAGAGGTCCCCGTCCAATGCTCCCTCTAAGTTGTGGAGTCTTGTGAGCAAAAATTCTACTTCGTGAGCTCCTGGCATTAAAGCTGTGAGCGAGCGAGTTGGTACGGCATAAATTAGTTTGCCCTGGAGCCACCCTTCCCAAGCTAAGACAAAAATGCGTGAGCCAGAGGCTAAAAAACTGTGAGCGAGCTCACACTAACTCAGCTTAGAGGGAACACCGGTCCCCAACCTTTTTAGGGCTGCAGACATCTTGGGCTTGTACGTGCAGTACAGTATTTCAGTACAAGTCGCATAATATTTAGTCTGCATTTAGCCTCTACTGAGGAAGATTATTCAAAACAAAGTTCTGAAATCCGGAGTCTTCGTCATCCATTGTAGATTTACCTGTTGGATTAATAATATTGCAGATTTACCTGTTGGATTGTTGGAAAATTACCTGTTACACTAGTGGAATTACACTGCATATGTAGAATTACTACTAGGTTCACTGTAGCCTTACCTGTTGGATTATTGAAATATTGTAGATTTACCTGTTGGATTATCGAAAATTTACCTGTTGGATTATTGATAACATTGTGGATTTACCTGTTGGATTTTTGTAAATACTACATATGTAGTTTTGTCCGTTATTACTGCCAAATATATTGTTGTTAAAGGTAAAGGTAAAAATTCCCTTGCTCGAAAGCCAGTCGAATCTGACTCTAGGGTTGTGGTGCTCATCTTCGTTTCCAAGCCGAAGAGCCAGCGCTGTCTGAAGACGTTTCCGTGGTCATGTGGCCGGCATGACTAAACACCAAGGCGCACGGAACGCTGTTACCTTCCCACCGAAGTGGTACCTATTTATCCATTTGCAATTTCTTGCTTTCGAACTGCTAGGTCAGCAGGAGCTGGAACTAGAGACGGGAGCTCACTCCGTCATGCGGCACACTCGGGTCCCGAACTGCTGAACTACCGACCTTCCACAGCCTGCAGTTCAGCATCTTAACCACTTGAGCCACCGCAGCTCCGTTATATTGTTGTTACTTATTAGTAAATTGTTTTATTATTCTGTTCTATTCTTAGCGTCCTTCTGCACCGTTGTTCTTGGGCTTATCATGTTTACCGTGTAATTGCTGATTGTTTACTGTGTCCGGGAGCCCTGCTGTAGAGGGCATTATTCCCAAGGACTTCACCTACTCTGTCTCGGATAATCTATTTTTCATTGCTTCCACTTGGAATACAGAGGCCCTTCACACTCCATATTTTCCCCATTACAGCTTACTATTAAAGGAAAAAAACCCAATTGGAGCACGATTGTCTAAAACATTTTTAACCTGCTTTACTCTCAAGGAGACGTTCGAGCAGCTAGAAGGCCCCCGTTCTTTGCATTCAGGCGTCACTAACGCTAGGGCTGCTACCGGGAAATTCTGGCCGAACCGCAGCTATTTATCCGGGAAGCCCGAGAAACTGAGAACATTTGGCAGGGATGTGCTTTATTGTTCTTTCTCACATGGTCCCTCGGGGAGAAATATATGGAAAGGTTTTGCTCGTGCATCAGACAGACCACGAGGATTCTGCGAAGACAGACACGGAGAGAGTGGCGGAGTTTGCCACGGTCACCGGGACATCCTAGCCACAAAGTTTCCCCAATAGCCATCCCGTGCACTGCAAACACTTGCATTTGAAATGGGCCTCCTCTTGTGTTTACTCCCCTCATCTGATGTGTTTATATTGCTGTGATATTTCAGTTAAACTGACGTCAATGGCTGCTGCGTGACCCAAGGGCCCTTGGCGAGGTGATTCACGCAGGCCGGCTGAACGCCGAGGGGCATTTGTATATTAAACAAATGCCCGGCCCCTGCCATTAGGCAAATTAGAAGGCAAATTCCTAGGAATTCCATTTTATGAGCGACTATGGGACTGTAGGAGCTGCGGTGGCTCAAGGGGGTAAGACGCTGAACTGCAGGCTGTGGAAGGTCGGTAGTTCAGCAGTTCGAGACCCGAGTGTGCCGCATGACGGAGTGAGCTCCCGTCTCTAGTTCCAGCTCCTGCCAACCTAGCAGTTCGAAAGCAAGAAGCTGCAAGTAGATAAATAGGTACTGCTTCAGTGGGAAGGGAACAGCATTCCGTGCGCCTTGGTGTTTAGTCATGCCAGCCACATGACCACGGAAACGTCTTTGGACAGCGCTGGCTCTTCGGCTTTGAAACGGAGATGAGCACTGCAACCCTAGAGTCGGACTCGACTGGCTTTCGAGCAAGGGAACCTTTACCTTTAGCTATGGGACTGTAAATCCGGTGACTTGGACAATATTTGGCCATTCTTTACAGATTGCAATTAGTACAATTTGGCCTGTGACAGGTGGATTCCAATCTAGATCCCAAAAATGTGTCAGCAAGCTGCCATAAGATGCTGTATTCATTTTCTGTGTTACTTTCCACCCTGCCCATCCCCCTTGTATTTTCCTGTGTAGGTGTTTACTGTCTTTTGCTGCTACATCTGCGGAACTGCTCAAGGTCAACCAGCTGGAGGTGGGATGGAGTTATGGCATTGCTTGGCTTATTATGTATCTCATGCCTGAGAACTGAACTAGTGTTTATGTTGCAGAACCGTTGTGTTCCCAAGGAATTGGGCGTTCGTTTTATCTGCCTTCCCGCCAGCGGGAAGTGGACTCATTGGTCCTCACCTGGTTCAAAGTTCCTTTATTATGTTCCCTTAGGGGGCTTGTAGTTATTCCTAACAATGCTTGTGTTCTGATCTAATCATCGCTTTATAATAAACTCTACTTTGTTCTTCAAACGTGGATTTATTCGAATGCATGGGGAATCGGACATTTTGTTAGGAATCGCCTTTTTCTTCATCACCCCGAATCTGAGAGATCATGAGTGGGGCCGAGGAGAAACTACCAACCACGGAGGGATCCACACCGGTCACCTCTAGCCCCCCTACCACCACAGCTACGTCGGTACCGGTCTCGGGTGCCAGCGACGGGAGCGGTGGGGGGAGCTGTGCCGAAAAAGGCACCGCTAGTGTGGCCGCCTCCGACCCCTTCCCGGTGGGGCAAAGGAGCAGCACCCGCCTGGGATGACTGGACTATGTTTGACTCGCGGGGCACACGAGAAACTTTTTCGCACCGCGGGAGCGGGCTCCGCGAGAGCATGTACGACCAAGGGTTGTACCGAGGAAGGAACACGGGTCTCCCCAGGGACTGGCCCGGGGGGGAAGAAGACCTCTTGGGCATGGATCGCCCGACCGAGAGGGTGAGCAGATCGGTGACAACTGGGGAGCAGGAGGCGATGGGCGTCTCGGCTATCGGCTGTCCAGGTGGTGTGACTCGGGCCGTGAAAGCAGACGCCTACCTGAGGCCGTGAGCCTGAAGCTCTTTGCTCATCTTCAGTTGCTGGAGGTCGTCGACGTCGCGGAAGAGGAAGAAAGCGTCCTTGCATTCCGGGTGGGTCTCAAAGAGCCTGGCGGAGAAACAGGAGAGGAGGCGGTCAAGACGAGCTCCCAGGTGAGTTGCTCAGCAGGGCCGCAGGCAAGGGGGTCCATCGCTGCTCACCCACTTGCTGAGCCGCTAGTGTGGCAGCATGGTCCCGGCTACGTGCGTGGCCCAGTGCCACTGCAGGCCGTGGTGAGAATGGGCAGTGGCAGAGCTCGCGAGCAGGCAGGAGAAGGATGAACAGGCAGGTGGGAGGCATGCAGGTAGGCGGGAGCTGGGAGGAAAGGAAGGCACGTGGGGATTCCTGGGGGTGGGTAGAAGGGCGGGGCAGCTGGGAACTCTCTGCTCAGGGCCCCTCCAAAGCTGGAACCGGCTAGGGATGCCAGCCTCCAGGTGGGACCTGGGCAATGCTCCCTCTAAGCTGTGGAGTCTCGTGAGCAAAAATCCTACTTGGTGAGCTACTGGCATTAAAGTTGTGAGCGAGCGATTTGGCTACTGCATAGATTAAGTTTTCTCCGGAGCCATCATAGAATCATAGAACGTTAGAGTTGGAAGGGACCTTGCAGGCCATCTAGTCCAACCCCCTGCACTCTGCAGGAGCATAGTTGAAAGAGAGCCCTACATACCTACAACATACCCGAAAGATGGTCGTCCAGCCTCTGCTTGGAAACGTCCAGCGAAGGAGCCTCCACCACCTCCCGAGACAGACTATTCCACTGCTCAACCACTCTCGCAGTTAGGAAGTTTCTCCTGATATTTAGCCGGTAACGACTCCCTTGTAATTTCAACCCATTAGATCTAGTCTTGCAATCCGGAGCAAGAGAGAATCAATCTGCTCCATCTTCTGCATGACAGACCTTCAGATACTTGAGGACTGCCATCGTGTCCCCTCTAAGCCTTCTCTTTCCCAGGCTAAACAGACCCAACTCTTTGGTCAGCCTCTCCCCATAAGACTTGGACTCCAACCCTCTCACCATCCTGGTTGCCCTCTTCCAGACACGCTCGGGCTTGTCAACATCCTTCCTAAAATGTGGTGCCCAAAACTGGACACAGGACTCCAGGTGAGGCCTGACCATAGCAGAACAGAGCGGAACGACCACCTCCCGTGATCTGGACACAATGCTTCTGTGAATGCATCCTAAGACTGCATTCGCTTTCTTCACAGCCACCTCGCACTGCAGGCTCATGTTCCTTCCTGAGCGAAGACAAACATGCGTGAGACGGAGGCTAAAAGACTGTGAGACGGCTCACGCTGACTCAGCTTAGAGGGAACGCTGGACCTGGGGATCCCTCGGAATTACGCCTCGTCTCCAGACTACAGGGATCAGTCCCCCTGGAGAAAAGGGAGGCTTTGGAGGGCGGACTCTGTGGCACTGTGCCCCACTGAGGTCCCCATCCTCCCCGGGCTCTCCGCCCCCAATATCTCTAGGAGTTTCCCAACGGGAAAACCCTACCCCCTTCATCCCCCGCC
>NW_015170924.1:354645-368134 GCF_001447785.1 Gekko japonicus | reverse complement strand
ACTCCCAAACTCCGGACCCTCGGAGCTGGCACCAATGGCGCCCCACCGAAGGCCGGGAGTGGGAGCCCCAACCCCGTACCGCTCCGATTCAGGCATAGGACCTCCGTCTTCGTCGGATTTAGTTTCAGTCGACTCCGTCTAAGCCAGTCCACCACGTCCCGCAACGCCCGATCCAGATTTTCCAGGTTAGAGCCAGACTGGCCTCCCAACAGCAGATAGAGCTGGGTGTAATCAGCATACTGGTGACAACCCAGCCCATACCTCCGAGCAATCTGGGCAAGGGGGCGCATATAGATGTTGAACAACATTGGCGAGAGCACAGCTCCCTGAGGCACTCCACATTCCAGTGGGTACCTCTGGGATGTACTCCCGCCAAGCGCCCCCCTTTGTCCCCGACCATGGAGAAAGGAGAGAAGCCACTGCAAGGCGAGTCCCCGTATCCCCAGATCGGCGAGGCGGTGGGCGAGCAACTGGTGATCGACCATGTCGAACGCCGCCGACAGGTCCAACAGCAGAAGCACCGCCATCCCGCCCTGGTCCAGATGCCTACGGAGGTCATCCGTGAGGGCTACCAGTACTGTCTCAGTCCTGTGGCCCGGGCGGAAGCCGGACTGAAACGGATCTAGCGCGGAGGTGTCATCCAGAAAGGCCTGCAGCTGTGTTGCCACCGTTGTCATGTTGTTGGGTGTGGCCTATTATGGTAATGAGTTCCTGCTGGGCTTTTTCTAGGAAAAAATCCCCGACTACCACTGAGAAGAAACCACTTTAATATAAACGACCAACCCGTAATGCATCTGAAACCCTGCACAAAGAGCCATGAATGACGCATCTTTTCCCAGCAGGAGGGGTGAAGGCATCTGGCAGCCAGGCCAGATTTTAATGCCTTTTGTATCATCTGGATTTTCTTTTCCAGCTCCTGTTCAGAAACAAACAATTATTTTGCCCGGCGGATGCGGCTCCCTTGGGAAAAGCAGGACAGCAATCCCGTGGCCGTCCACCAGAGGGCGCAGCTGAGCACAATGCAGGGAATTCACAACTACCTCCCCCCACGCCCCCAGTGACCGCTGCTCCATGCCCAGATGATGACAAAAAAACCTCCAGGATCTCCTGCCAAACGGGCCTGGAGAAAAATTGCTTCCTGACCCCAACGTGGCGATCGGCATTTCCCCGGGCGCGTAAGAAAGGGCCACGAGAACTAAGCACTGATGCTGCACAACCCTTCCTGCCCTCCCTTTTCATGGTCTGCTTATGTTCACAGAATCAGCATTTGCTGTCAGACTGCCATCTAGCCTCTGTTTGAAAACCTCCAAAGAAGGAGAGCCCACCACCTCCCGAGGAAGCCCGTTCCACTGAGGAAACCGCTCTGTCAGGAAGTTCTTCCTAATGTTTAGCTGAAAACTCTTCTGATTTAATTTCAACCCGTTGGTTCTGGTCTGACTTTTTTGCAGCAACAGAAAACAATTCTGCACCATCCTTTACATGACAGCACTTCAAGTACTTGAAGATGGTTAAATTATTCTTCCCACAGACCCTTGCAGTAGAGAAGAACAAGAGACCAGTAGTATGTTCAAGACTAACCAAATTTGTGGCAGGGGATGAGCTTTCATGTGTCACAGCTTACTTCTTCACATACAGCTAGGATGTGAGTCCTTCTGTCCTATACATCTTGGAGAGTGAAGTGATTTCAGATGCTGAATGACATTATCAGGCAAACAGCAATAGCAGGTGAATGACAATAGCAGGCTTGATTGGATTAGGTGTGATATGCAGAGGGGTAGTAGGCACTGAGAAATCAGCATTGGTAATGAGACAGGAAACCCAGGTCTTGATTCAGTCTTGAACATCATTATCAGCAGTCTCTCTTTCTAATCTCCCTTTAAAATTCCTTTGTGAGATTCCTTCGTGCAGGGGTCATTTCCTGCCGGAGCGTGTCGGAGCGGCGCTCTGGCAGTAAAGAGGCCAGGACACTCCCCCCGCCATTCCTGGCCCGCCTGCACAGGCGGACGGGGCAGGGAAGGCCTGCAGAGCCCCCCGCCACCTGGGGGGATTTAAATGCCTTCCTTTCCTTTCCGCACATGGGGAAGGGAAAGAAAGCCATTCTAAACATGCCTGGGTTCCCTGCCCAATCTTCTCCAGGTGCCCCGCAGCCGCTAATGAGTTGTGCAAATGAGCCCCTGCACCTCTTTTTTTTTAACGAAATGACCCCTGCCGCCAGGTAAAAGAGCTCGATGGGGTAATGGAGGAGGAGGTGACTGAGCAAATTACTGGAGCCGGGCGAGAAGGAGAAAAGAGAGGGGCCAATTAAGGGAAATGGCTGTTCCGGGGTGCCGATTGTCCCTGGGCAGCCCTGTATCGAATCCCACAAAGCCCTCACCCTTCATACATAATGCACCTTGCAGCTGCAATGTGCTCATTGGCAGAGGACGCAAAGAATTCTGGGCACCCAGGAAGCCGGGAAGGGCCTTATGCAAGCTGCACAGGCGCCCCCCCATGGCTCTTTGAGGGGGCAGACGAGAGCCACCCCCCAGATTTCACTGCAATTTCCATCCCCCCAAAAACCACATTTCTTTTTGCTCTTCTTCCTGCACCTTGTCGCCAGGGTTGATACCCTACAGTGGAACGGGTGCTGAGAAAGTGCAGACATTTGTGTTGAGGGACAGGATCAGGCGGCGACCCAGGATCTGTGGCTTCATTTTATTTTTTAAAAACCCAAACCCGTAGAGAGACGTTCCTAGTTCCTGTGACTGTGCCGGTAAACGTTTCCTGCAAGTCTCAGAGCGGATCCATAAGGCGCACGCAACCACTCATTCTTCCTGACACAATTATGCTCAACGGTAGAGCAATCCTTCTGGCCGGCCACCCGCACAGAGACGCCTGGGCGTTGTTCCTAGGATTGGCGCCGTGCCACCGGTCCTCTCCTAAAATTCCACTCTCTCCTGCCCCGTAAGAAGCCTGGCTTTCGTAAGTCGAATCGTGCAAAAAAAAAAACCCTTCTAAAATTCTCATCTCCCCCCTCTTCCAAAAATTCCCATGCTGGGAAAAAAGAGAGCAAACCCCCAATTTGTGTCTGTACACTATCAATTCAATCACTTATCAATATTAGGGTTGCATGTTCTGGGCTGGGAAATTCCGGGAGATATGTGTGTGTGTGTGTGGGGGGTGAAGCCTGGGGAGAGGGGGGGTTGGGAGAAGGAGAAGGGAGCTCTTTCGAGGACTGCTCCTGAGAGAACAGGTCCGAGAGAACTTGTCACTGACCCAAGGTTGCGCCAGCAGCTGCATGTGGAGGAGCGTGGAATCAAACCTGGTTCTCCCAGATTAGAGTCCGCACTCCACATGCAGCTGCTGGTGTGACCTTGGGTCAGTCACAAGTTCTCTCGGAGCTGTTCGACACCAGACTGGCTCTCCTAACCACTACACCTAACCACTACGGCATCACGCCCTGCCGAGGCCCCTTCCCTCCCCAAACCCCGCCCTCCCCAGGCCCCACCCCCCAAATCTCCAGATATTTCCCAACTCGGAGCTGGCCACTCTAGTTTGCCCCCTTGGTCTCTGTGTTAATCGCTGGCCGCTGACTTCCATCGCAGTGCAGAGTCGGCATGAAGGTTGAGTACGAATAGGTATGTTCTTGGTTCGGAGGACATAAGAATTCCAGATTTCCCTCCAATCCTCTGGGGAAAGTTCTATACAGCAGTCATGTGGACTTGAGACAGAAAGCACGCCTGAACTCGTACAAATGAGTACTCCCTTCCCTCCTCCTTGCCTGCCGCACGCCTCTGGGGCTCAAAGGAAGTGTATGCGGGCCAGAGAGTGTGCTAACACGTTTCTTGTCCGGAACTGGGGACTATTGCTGGAATGAACTCCTCTATGAGATCAGGGCCCCGCGGGACCCTCTACAGTTCCGCAGGGCCTGAAAGACGGAGCTCTTCCGCCAGGCTTTTAGCTGAGCTGGTGGGCGTCCACCCCTGTTATGTATTAAGATGGCTGCAACCGTGTGCACCTGGCCATGCAGTCTACTGGACTTACAGACCTTCGGGTCTAGAACAATAACCACTAATGGTGGAATAAGCTCCACTATGACATCAGGGCCCCGCGGGAACTTCTACAGTTCCACAGGGCCTGAAAGACGAAGCTCTTCCGCCAGGCTTTTAGCTGAGCTGGTGGGCATCCACCCCTGTTATGTATTACGATGGCTGCGACTGCATGCACCTGGCCATGCGGTCTACTGGACTCACAGACCTTTGGGTCTAGAACAATAGCCACCGCGGATCCTAGCGAGAACCAATGGGAGCGCTAGGATCCTGATAAGAACCTATCATTACCAAGGCCATGTATATAGAACCTATCACGGGAATTGGGGTAGTGTTGGGTGTGAGTGTGTGCATGAATATAAGCCGGCATCGCACCGGTTAAGTTATCTCTTTTCGTTCCGATGTAATCAATAAATGTGAACTGATTTCACTATGCTACGCCTGGAACGCCACTACTTTTCAACCCCATGTTGGGCCTCCCCTTCAGTAACCCGGACCTGAATAGCCATCTGGAACCCCAACTTGTGGTAAACCTCATCTGCTGAGGCTCTGAAGTATCGGAATTTACAATTTGTATTTCAAGTCTGATGTATTTTCATTGGTTTTAGCTGTTATTTGCATATTTATGTAATTGGTACCTGGTATGATGGAACCTGTCCTGAGACTGCTAGACGGGGAGGGTGGGATATAATTTAAATAAAATAAATCTGCGTTTGCAGAGTGAAATCGAGAACAGGTGTGCGGGGGGGGGGCAGAAGAGAGCCGGCAGCCCTGGGTTCCAGTTCTGCCACTAACTCTCAGAACCAGCCTGAGATCTTTAGTGTGGTTCCTGCGACAGCCAGCCAGCAAGCCAGTCCACATTGTTCCCATTACGCAGAAGGAAAACTGAGGCTTCGAGTATGGGACAGAGGCTAGAGAGGAAGGAGGAAATCTAACTGGCACTTGTAGCCACAGAAACTCCCACAGCAGTCCTCACTAACACCCCATAGCTACAATGATGTTTTAAACAAAAACCACCACAGACCATGGACAAAAATCACGGGAAGACGTAGGGGAAACCACAGGAATGCGCCAGATTGCCAAAGGATGTCCATTAAAAGTGAGTGAGTGGATTTCCAGCTTAAGCAGACTAAAGTTTGAGTCCAGTGGCACCTTTAAGGCCAACAAAGTTTTATACTGGGTGGAAGCTTTCATGTGCGTGGCACACTTCTCTCCAAAGCGGCAGTCTGTTGGGAACGATCCCAGGGAGTTCAAGGGCCAGTCCGCTCCAGTTCTGTAAAACGTGAAGCATTTCCCAGGCGCCGTGGTTCAGATTGCATCGATCGGTTCCATTAGCAGAAATGCTTCCCTCTATCAGGGTTCTTTTTGTAGAAAAAGCCCAGCAGGAACTCATTAGCATAATAGGCCACACCTAACAGCAGGAACTCATTAGCTTATTGGGCCATACCCCTGCCAGCACAGCTCATTAGTACATTAGGCCGCACCCCCATGTTACCAGAAGTGTGGTCATCCAGCCACACCCACCTTTTGCTTGTTATTCCGTTTACCATGTTCGTTGTCAAAACCCAGGGCTTTTCTTGTTGCAGGAACTCCTTTGCATGTTAGGCCCCACCCCCTAATGTAGCCAGTCCTAATGAGTTTCTGCTGTTGGGTGTGGCCTGTTATGCTAATGAGTTCCTGCTGGGCGTGGCCAACTTGGGAGCCAGTCGGAACTCCATTCCTGTGCGTTCCTGCCCCAAAATAGCCCTGCCTCTGGTAGAAGAAGCATCCTCCCCCCCACCCCGAAGTCACTCGGAAGAATTTCTTGGATCGGGGAAGGCCCCTTATCAAAACCCTTATATAGAATCCTGGAATCACGGAAGGGACCAATAGAGGCCATCTAGTCCAACCCCCCGCTCAATGCAGGATCAGCCTCGAGCATCCCTGACAAGTGTCTGTCCAGCCGCTGCTCAAAGACTGGCAGCGAGGGGGAGCTCACCACCTCCCCAGGCAGCCGATTCCACCGTGGCACCACTCTGACTGTCAAAAAGTACCTCCTAATATCCAGCCGGTGCCTTCCCGCCCGTAATTTAAACCCACGTCTCACCTGTCCCCGTGCTTCAAGGCAGCGTATGATAATCGTTAAGCACCATTTTCAGTTCAAACGAAAACGAGGCCGGCAGTGTTCCCTCTAAGCTGAGTTAGTGTGAGCTAGCTCACAGTTTCTTAGCCTCCAGCTCACAGATTTCTGTCTTTGCTCAGGAAGGAGGGCTCCAGAGCAAACTACTTTATGCAGTAGCCAAATCGCTCACTCACAACTTTAATGTCAGTAGCTCACAGAATTTTTGCTCACAAGACTCCACAGCTTAGAGGGAACATTGGAGGCCGGCAAACCCCAGATCTCTCCCTCCAAGGGAGGACAGTGCCTCCCTGCTAGCGGAACAGATCCCGGGGACTCAGCCTGTGTTTTTATAAGACGGATTTGCCACTCGGGTAAATCCACATATTACAATGCAAAGTAAGATCTTGATGATGGAGCAGGTGTTTTAAGAGCAAGATGACTCTGGCTAGAGAGACACAGACACACACACTGGTTGTCCCCCACCCCAGAGACATGGGCAGCTAGAAAAGGGGTGTTTCTCATGCCCCCCCCGAAATATTTGGTATCTTTTTCAGGGGCAGCCGGGGGGGGGGAAGCAAAAGAAATGTACGCACTGCAAGCAGCAGCGCTTCTCCTGCCAGGGTCTCACCAAAACCGTCCTCCGTCTCAGAACAGCCGTTGGCTAAACTTGGGCAGCTGCCTTTCACTTACAAACCATCGACCTCGCAGAGATCAGCAATGCGTACTGTAACTGGCAATGGCTTTCTGGGGCCGATTTCGCACTAGACCTTGGCCCGCGGTCAACCCTTTGTTTTCTCTGGTGCATCGCGTCAATTTCACACAACTTGATCCGCAGCCGGCTTTTGGCCCGGAGTTTACTCCTATTCGCTCCGCATCAGAGCGATTCCCGGATTTTCCTTTTGTTTCGAAGTGAATCTAGTCCTCCTACCTTCCCCCCTCGACACTTTTTCCACACCCAGTAGCCCCCCCCTTCCCCCCTTTCTTTTTTAAAAATGGTAACATTATATCGACCTATCGTAGCAATGAAATGGACGCCGACTGTCACGGCAGGACCAGGGGGCGTGACGTAAGTAAGCCAAAGTCCAGGAACAGTCCGAGGTCAAGCCGAGCAAATCAGGTAGCAAGGTTCAAATAGGTTTAAATCACAGTCCAGAAGCAGGGTCAGACATACCAAGGTTTCAAGTCCATAAATCACGATACCAGAGGAGTCATAGATGAACGAAGGTCAACGAAGCCGAGGGTCAAAGCCGAAGATCAAGCTGATAAGAATTCCACAAGGTCTGGAGCAGAGATGCAAGGATTCAGGTCCTGACAAACAACATTTGCTAGCACAAATGACTGCTGGCAACAGACTTGCAGATATACAGTGCTAGCTAATCAACTCATTAGCTAGCCGGGAGCAAGGTCTGGATCCTGTCAATAGTCAGGGCTGAGAGATCTTCTGGCACGCATGCGTGCATTCTGCCTTCGCTCTCTCAGCTGCTGTCTCCTTACTTCCTGAGCCTGGTTACAGGAGGTGGGGGCGAGTCTGATGAACTACTGGGCTGCAGCAGAGACTGATCCCTTGCAGGTGTTCCCTGGGAGGCTCTATCCTCCTCACCACTTAGATAGCTTTCAGCTACAGGATCCAGTCTTTGCCTTTCTGCTGCAGTACTGTCCTCAGGAGCCTGTAAGTCCACAGGCTCCTGGCTGGCAGGTGCCTCCTCAGGGGCATCAGCAAGGGCAGGCATGGCATCAGCAGGGGCAGGCATGACACTGACCACACTGCATGGCATTTCATGGCATTTCATGGCAGGAGGGAGGCGGCAGGTGGGAGAGACTGGGATCGAACCAGGGACTTTCTGCATGAAGCAGATCCTCCATCGGCTAGGGTCGCCAGCTCTGAGCTAAGAAACACCTGAAGATTTTTGGGGATGGAGGCTGGGGGAAGTGGGGTATAATGGCATCGACGTCACCTTCTCAAGCAGCCATTTTCTCCAGGGGAGCTGATCTCTGTAACCTGGAGATCAGTTGCAATTCTGGGAGATCTCCAGCCACCCCATAGGGGTTGAAGCCAAAAATGAGAGATCACGGGAGGAAGTGGAAATCCAACAACAACCTCCGTGACAAAAATAACGAAGAGTCAATAAAGATATGTTTGCAAAATCATCTACTGTAGCAATTCTGTAGAAGATTCTCTACTATTATCGCTCATACACAACGAATGCTGCGCAATGTAAACAATCTGTTTCACAATAATTGCTTTATCTGAGCGTGTAGCAATCGCAATTCTTATCCCTAGAAGGAAGACGATACACATTCAGTTATAAATATAGCTTTAAAAAAATCACAATAAACCATTACACTCAAAACTGTCACTGGCATTTCTACTTATCAACTCTTGAAGGAAACATTCCCTGTTGACTCTCTAATAACAGAACCCAAGGTCTTCGCAATGTATTAGCTGGATTCTAGAAGCCAAACATCAAATATTTTGGCCACCAAATGAGAAGGGAGCACTCACTGGAGAAGACCCTGATGCTGGGAAAGATTGAAGGTCAAAGAAGACGGGGACGGCAAAGGATGAGATGGTTGGACAGTGTCATGGATGCAACGAATATGAAATCGAGCAAACTTCAGAGGACGGCGGAAGACAGGAAGGCCTGGCGTGATCTGGTCCATGGCGTCGCGAAGAGTCGGACCCGACTGTGTGACTGAACAACAACAAAAGAAGCCAAACATAAAGTCTCCACTGCTAATTGCTACCAGCCACGGTCTGCCTACGCAAACAGCATTTAAAGTGCTAATGTATCCATGTGTTTCCCCCCCTGTTTATAAAAACCCGACTGTAAAATGCCATCTATATTATTACTTTCACATATTAACAGTCTATATAAACATCAAAACCTTTTTTATCGTAAAAGTAAATATTCAGTGGCAAAAACCACTCTGTGTGAACAATTCCAGATGTGAAGGAGAAGAAGAAGAAGAGATTGGATTTATACCCCACCCTTCACCACCCAAAGGAGTCTCAGAGCGGCTTACAAACTCCTTTCCCTTCCCCTCCCCACAACAGACACCCTGTGAAGTTGGTGGGGCTGAGAGAGCTCTGACAGAAACTGCTCTTTTTCAAGGACAGCTGTGCCAGAGCTATGGCTTACCCAAGGTCATCCAGCCAGGTGCAAGTGGAGGAGCGGGGAATCAAACCCGGTTCTCCTAGATTAGAGTCTGTGCACGTAACCACTACACCAAACTGAAGTGAGGAGATTTACATTTTATGCCGATGTTCTGAACTTACAACTAACATAATGCAGGTATGATTATAGAAAACAACTAAGGCCAAGTTCTGAGTTTAGCCCATGAGCTAGTAGTGAATTCAACCGGTATATCCATATAGCCTCTTCTTGCAGCAACACCTTCCTTATGTTAACAGTAGTATCAGCAACAAATAAAACTGAATAACAAAAATCATCACAAGCATGATTGTTTTGAACAAAATGCTTAGTTAAAGCAGCATCTAAATTATTATTCCTAAAGCGGGAAATGTGTTCAAGCACCCGAACGTTGATAGGGTGCTTGGTTTTCCCCACGTACACCCATGGGCATGGGCATAAAATTACATAAATTAAATCTGAAGTTGAGCATGTTGAGAACGCAGACAGTCTAATAGGTTTATGTCCTGGAATCGTAATGGAATCGTAATCACACCCTGTCACTTTAAACATGGTTATAATGTCCAGTCACGGCTGCTAAGGCTTGACACTGAGACCAATTTCATACAAGAGCTGCACCGCAGTTGTGCCTCCCTTTGCCCCGCTTCTATTGGTCAATTTCCCACTCGAAGCTGCGCGGCCGCATTTTGATCCGTGGCTTCACCCGATTTCCCCCGCAGTTTCATGATCCTGCTTTTTGAGTATTTACTTTTAGGATAAAAAATGTTTTGATGTTTATATACACTGTTAATATGTGAAAGTAATAATATCGATGGCATTTTACAGTTGGGTTTTTATAAATAGAAAAAAAACCATACATGGATACACTAGCACTTTAAATGCCTTTTGCATAGGCAGACTGTGGCTGGTAGCAATTAGCAGTGGAGACTTTATGTTTGGCTTCTAGAATCCAGCTAATACGTTGTGAAGACCTTGGGTTCTGTTATTAGAGAGTCAACAGGGAATTTTTCCTTCAAGAGTTGATAAGTAGAAATATAAGTGACAGTTTTGAATGTAATGGTTAATTATGATTCGGCTACAAGCATGGACGGCTTCAAAAGGGAATTAGATAAGCATATGGAGCAGAGGCCCATCAGTGGCTATTAGCCACAAGGTATAGATAGGGACTCTGGGGCAAGTGATGCTCTGTTTTCTTGGTGCTTGGGGGGGTCAACAGTGGGAGGGCTTCTAGTGTCCTGGCCCCACTGGTGGACCTCCTGATGGCACTGGTATTTCTGACCACTGTGTGATACAGAGTGTTGGGCTGGATGGGCCTTTGGCTTGATCCAACATTGGTGTCTCTTATGTTCTTATGATTTTTAAAGCTATATTTATAACTGAATGTGTGTCTTCTTCCTTCTAGTGATAAGAATTGTGATTGCTACATGCTCAGATAAAGCAATTATTGTGAAACCGATTGTTTACATTGCGCAGCATTCGTTGCGTGTGAGCGATAATAGAAGAGATTTTCTACAGAATTACTACTGTAAATGATTTTGCAAACATATCTTTATTGACTCTTCGTTATTTTTGTCATGGATGTTGTTTTTGGGTTTCTACCACCTGGAAGTCGGCAACCCTATCTGCTGAGCCATAGCCTCTCCCCAGCAGGAGAGATTAGAAAGAGAGACTGCTGAATTGGAATTTATAACAAAGCTGAAGACAATGCACCCTCCTGGACTGAATCGAGAACTAGGTTTCCTGTCTCATTACCAATGCTGATTTCTCCACACCTACTACCTCTCTGCATATCACACCTCTAATCCAATCACACCCTTCTATTGTCATTTGTCTGCTAATGCCATCTGGCATCTGAAATCACTCCACTTTCCAATATATAGGACAGATGGACTCACATTCTAGCTGTATCTGAAGATGTGAGCAGTGACTCACAAAAGTTCATCCTCTGCCACCAATTTTTTTTAGTCTTTGAGGTGCTCCTGGACTCTTGCTCTTCTTCGATCCTGCAGACTATACTTCCAGACTGAAACCTTCCTGGACATTCAGTTGCTGACCAAAGAGTAGCAGTTCTCTTACAAAGGAATTTCAAAGGGAGATCAGAAAGAGAGACTGCTGAATTGCAGCTGATAACGAAGCTCAAGACAATGCACCCACCGGGCCTGAATCGAGACCTTGGTTTCCTGTCTCATTACCAATGCTGATTTCTCCATGCCTGCTACCTCTCTGCATATCGCACCTAATCCAATCGCATTTGCTATTGTCATTTGCCTGCTAATGTCCTTTGGCATCTGAATTCACTCCGTTTAAAATATGTAGGGCAGTCGGACTCACTTCCTCGCTGTATCCGGAGAGGTGAGCAGCGACGCCCGAAAGTTCCTCCCCTGCCACAAATTCTGTGAGTCTGTAGCGCTGCTGGACTCTTGCTCTTTTCTACTGCTACAGACGGACTCACACAGCCACCCAACTGGATCCGTCACCCAGCAAAGCTGATCCCGTGGGGTCACTTTCTCCAGGACGGAAGAAGAGACCAGACCAAGAGATCATTCAAGGCTTTCGTATCTGCCGGATGCCCAGGGAAGGGCCGAGCCAACTGCAAAGCCCCTCTGGCTGCTGCTCGCTTCGTCTTTTGCCTTAAAGAGCCTTGCATCTCCGGAGTGCCAGTCCTCTGTGGGGAGACCTACCAGCTCCTGGCTCTCCTGCGACAGCCCCCAAAGCACCCCGGAGACTGGGAATCGATAGCCGGGCTTCCTGAGCGACAGCCGCAAAAAGCCCACTTTCTGTTGGAATCGATCTCTCGTGAAGGACAGAGACAGAACGGGGATTAGGGATGCCGGGGAGGGTGAAAATCGAGACGTTGGTGGCCATTGGCCAAAAGGGGCTCTTTCCTCGTTCCCAGAAGCTGTGGATCTCCAGCAATAAGCAGGCAGTGCGAACAGACCCTGGGAGCGGCGTTCCCTCTAAGCGGAGTTTAGCGTGACCCGGCTCACGGTTTTTTAGCCTCTGGCTCGCACGTTTTTTTGTCTCCGCTCAGGAAGGAGAGCTCCAGAGTCGATGCAGCAGCCCAATCGCCCGCTCGCAACTTTAACGCCAGCGGCTCACAAAGTAGAATTCGCTCTTTTTGTAGCAGGGACTCCTTTGCATATTTGGCGACACACCCCTAATGTAGCCAATCCTCCAAGAGCTTACAGAGCTCTTCTTACAGGGGCTACTGTAAGCTCTTGGAGGACTGGCTACATTAGGGGTGTGTCGCCACCTAATATGCAAAGGAGTTCCTGCTACAAAAAGAGCCCATTGCCTGGGAGGTTATAGAAACATCTGTGGGCAGAGCGGCTCCCTCTGGCCCTTTGCAGAGGGGCCTGCAGAAAGCCGCCAGATCAGTCGGAGCCACATGCCTTTCTCTCTTCCGAGCTGCCGTCGTCATCCCTTCTGGGGTGGGGTTGCCATCAGAGAAACACAGAGCTGGAAGGGACCCCAAGGGGTCATCTAGGCCAACCCACTGCACAACCACAGGAAATTCACAACTACCTCTTCCCCCATTCCCCCAGCGACCACAGCCCTATGCACAGAAAAAGGCAAAACACCAGGTTGGGAAACTCCTGGAGCTTTGGGGATAGAGTCACACAGGGCTCTTTTTGTAGAAAAAGCCCAGCAGGAACTCATTAGCATAATAGGCCACGCCCAACAGCAGAAACTCATTAGCATATTAGGCCACAGCCCTGCCAGCACAGCTCATTAGCACATTAGGACGCACCCCCATTTTACCAGGTGTGCTCATCCAGCCACGCCCACCTTTTGCTTGTTATTCTGTTTACCTTGTTTGTTGTCAAAACCCAGGGCCTTTTTTTGGAGCAGGAACTCCTTTGCATGTTAGGCCACACACCCCTAATGAAGCCAATCCGAAAGGGATTTCTGCTGTTGGGTGTGGCCTATTATGCTAATGAGTTCCTGCTGGGCGTGGCCAACTTGGGAGCCAGCCGGAACTCCGGTCCTGTGCGTTCCTGCCCCAAAATAGCCCTGGAGTCACAGGAGAGTGGGGTCTCTCTTGGGTGCAATGCCCTAGAATCCCCCCTCCAGAGCAGCCGTTTTCTCTAGGGGAACTGATCTCTGTCATCTGGTGGTGAGTTGTGATGCAGGGGGGGGTGTATCCAGGCCCCACCTGGAGATTTCCAGAGAGCCATGCTCAGAGGTCATTTCGGGGGGGATCGCGG
>NW_015170924.1:325222-354601 GCF_001447785.1 Gekko japonicus | reverse complement strand
GCGCGGCTTCCTTGCACTCCCGCCGGCCTTGCAGGTCCACCGCCGGGCCCCTCATGGGGCTCGGCAGTGGAGCTGCAAGGCCGGCGGCAGTGGCCGGGACCGTTGGGGGCGGGGTGTGTGGCCTTATGACACACTTCCGGTGATGTCAGGGGGTGTGGCCTTATGACACACTTCCAGTGATGTCAGGGGGTGTGGCATATGCTAATGAGTTATGCTAATGAGTTCCCCTAGCTCTTTTTCTACGAAACGACCCCTGGGTATTACAAGTTGAAAACACTCAGTGTATCTGGGGTTAAATGTTTGTTTGTGTTGCTCACAGGAAGTCACATGTTTTTCATGTAACCAATGTTGTTTTAGGAGTAGAAGTCCGGGAAATTTCTCGATGATCTAGGAGTTTGATTGGGAGGAAAGTGTCAAAGTGTTTTAGCATTTTATGGCTCCTCTTCCCGTCTTTGTTTTGCTGTTCTGAAGAAGAAGGAGAGAGAGCAGCCATTTCTCTCTTCTAGTTTTGTCTTTGTAGTGTAAGGATGTAGCCGATTAGCTCTGTTGTTATTTTCATCCCAGTTACCCTTCCCCATGCTAGAATTTAGTAAAAACTTTCTATTTTAATCACACATGGACTCTGAGTCTGAATTATTTTACTCTAGCTCTGCTAAGCTATCTTATCTCTGCTAAATACCATTTTTCAATATCTCACTATCAAAACCCAACAAAAAGGTTATGGGCACCAGATCGCTCCCGCAGCGACAGAATAACTAAGCAGAGTGCAGCAGCCAGAACAGAGTCAAAAGAAATTCATGTGTGCTAGAGTTTTTCTAAAAACGGAATTTTTATTTTTTAACTCGCATTGCATTTATGGCATTCAGGCAACATCCTGCTTTTTTCATGAGCTTGTGGAACCAGACCAGCTGGCGGTGTTTCCCAGTTTCTAGAATTGTACACCCGCTTCCCCTTGCTTGAAAGTCTTCTAAAGGGGGAAGTTCCCTTTTGTGGCTACATTGACGTTTAAATTGATGTTTGTTGCTGGTCCTACAAAAGGCCCATTAAGCAGCTGACAATCATAGACGGAGCGCTCCTGTCTTTCTCAAGGCTGCCTGGGTTAGGGGTGGATGAGGGTTCTTGGGTCGCGCGCACGAAACAGCGGTACCCACCAGACCTCTGCGCTGTACAAAGCCACCGAAAACCGACCCATCGGTTCTCAGGGCCGGAACCCTTTCCTTACCTGATAAAGACGATCACTCCAACTCGGGCGATGTCCTTGTGCAGGACCTCCCAGGAGGCCCGGATCAGGCCCTTTTGAGCCTCCGAGAGCAAGAACGGTTCTTTGGGCTCCTCGCTGCCCCCACACTCCGGTTCTGTTTTCAAATCCGGCGCACCTTCCAGAGACGGGCTCCTCCTCTCTTCGGAGACGGCCGAGTCCGGGTTGACATTCGGGCCGGATACGGCGCACCCCATGTCTTTCTTGAGGCTGGACACCGGGGTGTGTGTGTCTCTTCCTTCCCCTCCTCACCAGCTGAAAATAGATGTAAAATGTTAGACGCTTGGAGCGGGAACGGACCCTCCGGCCCCAGGGAGGGCACCCTGGTTGTGTCTCACAGAGGAGACAGAGAAGGGTTCTTAAGGATGCCAGCTCTGGGTTGGGAGATACCTGGAGCTTTGGGGGAGTGGAGTCTGGGGAAGGCGGGGTTTGGAGAGGGGAGGGGCCTCAGCAAGGTATATAGAGTCCACCCTCCAAAGCAGCCATTTTCTCCAAGGGAACTGATCTTGGTCATCTGGAGATCAATTCTGATAACGGGAAATCTCCAGGTACTACCTGGAGATTGGCACCTGGAGATTGGCAGGTACCACCTGGAGATTGGCAGCCATACCCATTCATCATAAGTGTAGGCAATTGTGCAAGGCACGCCTGCTCCTATCCTCTTCATACCACCTGCAAATTGCTTGAAAAGTATCAATGAGCTTTTGTCGCTAAGAACCAATCCCTGGCCGGACTCTCGGATTATGCAAACAACAAAGAGAAGCGCTGCTTCTGCTGCCGGTCAGAGCAGACAGCGCGGAGTCAGGTAGGCTGAAGGTCTGACTCAGCTTGCAGCAGCTTAAAGAGTCTCAGAGTGGCTTACAATCTCCTTTCCCTTCCCCTCCCCACTACAGACACCCCGTGAAGTAGGTAGGGCTGAGAGAGCTCTGAGAGAACTGCTCTTGAGAGAACAGCTCTGACGGAACTTGTGACTGACCCAAGGTCACCCAGCTGGATGCACCAGGAGTTTATGCCACATATTGAAAAAGACACCCCCGGAAAATGCGCACACGCAGGGGAAGAGGGCTCTTTTTGTAGCAGGAACTCCTTTGCATATTAGGCAACATGCCCCTAAGTAGCCAATCCTCCAAGAGCTTACAGAGTTCTTCTAACAGGGGCTACTGTAAGCTCTTGGAGGATTGGCTACATTAGGGGGGTGTCGCCTAATATGCAAAGGAGTTCCTGCTACAAAAAGAGCCATGGGAGGCGAAAACCTAACAGGGAAGGAACAGTCGGGTTTTGCTGTGGGTGGCTAGAAACCCTTCAGCTTCCTACAGGAGGAAACTCTTTCTCACCTGCTGGCTGCTTTGGAGGGTGGACTCCATGGAGTTATACCCCGCTGACGTCCTTTCCTTCCTTCCCCAGGCTCAACCGCTGAAACCACCAGGAATTCCCCAGTCTGGAGATGGCGCTAACTGCGGCCCGCAAACCAGCTTCCAGCTATGTGTTCAGTGCTGGACTCGATAAGACTCCAGTCCACCTTTAACGATGGAGCGGCCCACGTTCAGGCCATACCTCTAACCACGGTTTGTCTGATCGAACCAGGGCTCCGTGCCGTGTCTCAACCAAGCTGCTATTTAACGCCGCTTTTGTGCCCCAGTGTGACGCTCATTCGATTTGCAGGGTGGCCCATATTTAAATGCACGAACGCAGCCGCGGCAATAAATGGAAAATTAATCAGCAAAACAGAAATCACTGTTTAAAGAAAAGAAAAGAGAGGCCGGTCGGAAACCGGCGTCGAAGCGGGTCAAAGACAGGACCGCAACAGAGTGCCGAGTTTGCATTCAATCGGTAAAAAGGCAGGATCGATATAATAAAACAGAAACAGGGCTAGAGTGGGGGAAACACTCCAGGGAAACAACATCTCTCAGGCGCTTCAGAATTGCAGACTGGCCAACGGCTGCCTGGACACACCGATTCTGGGAAGAGGAAGGGCCAGCGTCCAGTGTTCCCTCTAAGCTGAGTTAGTGTGAGCCAGCTCACATTTTTTTAGCCTCCGGCTCACACATTTCTGTGTGTCTCTTAGCTCCAGAGCAAACGAATTTTTACGCAGTCGCCCAATCGCTCGCTCACAACTTCAATGCCAGTAGCAGCTCACAAAGTAGAATTTTCGCTCACAAGACTCCACAGCTTAGAGAGAGCGTTGCCAGCGTCTAATATGGAGCCCTGCAAGGTGGGCCAAATGTGGCTGTTGGAGAGAAACATTTGCTCATTTGCACAAAGGCAGGGTTGTGAAAAAAGCTGAGGACCTTTGCCTTTGTTGGCTTCCACAGACCAAACAGTTTCAGATGTGATTGCTTTAAATGCAACCATGTCATAGAATCATAGAGGTGGAAGGGACCTCCAGGGTCATCTAGTCCAACCCCCTGCACTAGGCAGGAAATTCACAAATACCTCCCCCCTCACACCCCCAGTGACCCCGTGTTTCACGCCCAGAAGATGACAAAAAAACCTCCGGGATCCCCGGCCAAACTGGTCTGGAGAAAAATGGCTCCCTGACCCAAAAGTGGCGATCAGCTTTTCCTTGGGTGTGTAAGAAAGGGCCACAAGAACTAAGCACTGAGGCAACCCTTCCTGCCTAAGTTCACAGAATCAGCACTTTCTGTCAGATGGCCATCTAGCCTCTGCTTAAAAACCACCCAAGAAGGAGAGCCCACCACCTCCTCCCGAGGAAGCCTGTTCCACTGAGGAACCGCTCGGACTGTCGGGAAGTTCTTCCTAATGTTTAGGCGAAAACTCTTCTGATTTAATTTCAACCCGTTGGTTCCGGTCGGACCTTCTGGGGCAACAGAAAACAACATTGCATCATCCTTTATCTGACAGCCCTTCGAGGACTTGGAGATGGTGATCCTATCCCCTCTCCGTCGTCTCCTCTCCAGGCTAAACAGACCCAGCTCCTTCAACCTTTCCTCAGAGGACTTGGTCTCCAGACCCCCCTCGCCGTCTTCGTTGCCCTCCTCTGGACACGTTCCAGCTTGTCTAGATCCTTCTTAAACTGTGGTGCCCCAAACTGAACACAATACTCCAGGTGAGGTCTAACCAGAGCAGAGTAAAGCGATACCATCCCTTCGCGTGATCTGGACACTATGCTTCTGTTGATATAGTCCAAAAGCGCGTTTGCCTTTTTGGATAAATTGTTGGAGAAATCCTTTTGCCCAGTTGTCTGAGATCCTGACTTGGGTGGCGCGGGCTGGCTTTTGGCAGCTTTTGGAAGATAAGCACGGCCAGCCCTGGCTAGTGTTTGAGTGGGAGATCTCTGAGGAATACCAGAGTTGTGACGCGGAGGCAGGCAATGGCAAACCGCCTCGGAATGGTCCCGAAAACGGGTGCCAGAGATGGCACTCAGAGCCCACTCTGTGGGCACGCATGCCATCGCCCCAGCCAGGCCCAGACCATCATTAAAGTGTCGAATTCTCTGCCAAATAATTTTAAGTAACTGAAAGCATCTGGGATTGCTTTCCTTACTTTGTTTGGATCATCTTAAGTTAAGGTGTGGAGCTGCGTTGGCTCAAGTGTTTAAGATGCTGAACTGCAGGCTGTGGAAGGTCGGTAGTTCAGCAGTTCGAGACCCGAGTGTGCCGCGTGACGGAGTGAGCGCCCGTCTCTAGTTCCACCTCCTGCCAACCTAGTAGTTCGAAAGCAAGAAATTGCAAGTAGATAAATAGGTACCGCTTCGGTGGGAAGGTAACAGCGTTCCGTGCGCCTTGGTGTTTAGTCATGCCGGCCACATGACCATGGAAACGTCTTCGGACAGCGCTGGCTCTTCGGCTTGGAAACGGAGATGAGCACCGCAACCCTAGATTCGGACTCGACTGGCTTTCGAGCAAGGGAACCTTTACCTTTAAGTTAAGGTATGAGTTGCTTTTTCTAAAGTAGAACCTCAGTATTCAGGTTAAATTGCCATGTTGGCACTTTGCGATAAATAAGTGGGTTTTGGGTCGCAGTTTGGGCACTCGGTCTCTAAACAGTTCACCAACACGCCCTACAGGGTAAGCCAGAAGTCCGCTGTGACCGGAGAGCATTTTTCCACCACCACCTGACTGAGATCTCGTGGTTGCTAGCCCTGAGAGGTATTTCCCCCTCATCGAAGCCTTTTGGCGTGCAAAAGACAGAGTCCACCGCATCAATGCAGGAACGACACAGCCCTTGCCTAGAGGATGTGGAATCCATATCGCAGTAGACAAAGTTATTTGGGGCGGGGAGAGATGCATAGGGAGTGCGGGGGCGAGGGTGAGAAGAAGAGTAATGGACCAGCGTATCCAAGACAGACCGTGGGGGCATTTTGGAGCTCACATTGTCCACACACGGGACCTCCTCCTAGGGTTACCAACCTCCAGGTGGGCCCTGGAGATCTGTTGGGTGTTACAAGTCAAAACACTTCAGTATTTACAGGGTTAATGATGTTTGTTAAGTCGCATGTTTGTTTGTAACCAATCTGTTTAGACAATAGGATGCCCGGGAACTTTGGAGCTAGTTTGCTAGTCTGATTGGAAACCAAGGTGTCAAGTATTTAGCATATTGGTTTCTCCTCCCATCTCTTTGTTCTGACTAGAGAAGGAGACGCCATTCGGCTCTTCCCGTTTTACCTTTTAGCTGCAAGGATGGAGACATATTAGCTCTTTGTTATTTTCATATCCTGTGTACCTTGTTCCATGTTAGGTTTATAGTAAACTTCTATATTTTAATACACACCATGGACTCAGTCTCTTAATACTCTGCCGACTTACTTAAGAATCCCAACAAGATCTCTCGGATCTGCAACTGATGTCCAGACTACAGAGACCAGTTCCTCTAGAGAAAAGGGCTACTTTATAGGGAGGGGAGTCCAGCAGCACCTTCAAGTCTTTCTTACACGCCCAGGGAAACGCCGATTGCCACTTTGGGGTCAGGAAGCCATTTTTCTCCAGGCCAGTTTGCCTGGAGATCCTGGAGGTTTCTTGCCATCTTCTGGGCATGGAGCAGCGGTCACTGGCGGTGTGGGTGTGTGGGGAGGTATTTGTGAATTCCCTGCAGTGTAAAGGGGGTGGGATAAGACGACCCTGGAGGTCCCCCCCAACTCTATGATTCTCACAAAATTGGTGGCAGGCAGTGTTCCCTCTGAGCGTGCGTTAGTGTGAGCTAGCAGACAGTTCCTTAGCCTCCGGCTCACACAGTTTTGTCCTCGCTCAGGAAGGATGGGGCTTCAAGAGCAAACTTAATTGATGCAGCAGTCAAATTGCTCGCTCACAGCTTTGACGCCAAATAATAATAATAATAATAATAATAATAATAATAATAATAATAATAATAATAATAATAATAATAATAATAATAATAATAATAATAATAATAAACAACTTTATTGTCATTGTACATAGTACAACGAAATTAAGATGCAATCATTCGGTGATCTACAACCATACTCATATACACTCACACAACCATTCACAACCATCCCATAACTCCCTTAAGGTTCACATTGCAACTTAAACCACCAATGTCACCCAAATTCCAATTCATACAGCATTTAAAGCAATAATAGCTCTCGAATAAAAACTGTTTTTTAATCTGTTTGTCCTTGTTTTAATTGTCCTATATCTTCTACCCGAAGGCAGCAGTTCAAACAGGGAGTGTTCAGGGTGTGACAAGTCCTGCAAAATGTTCTTTGCTTTTTTTTCAAGCATCGAGAACTATACAATTCCTCCATGAATGGGAGAGGACAGCCAATAATCTTCTGGGCTCTAGCTCACACATTTCTGTCTCTGCTCAGAAAGGAGGGCTCCAGAGCAAACTAATCTATGCAGTAGCCAAATCACTCGCTCACAACTTTAATGCCAGCAGCTCACAAAGTAGAATTTTTGCTCCACGGCTTAGAGGGAGCATTGGTGGCAGCAGGGCAAAAGCTTTTGTGAGCCACTGCTCGCTCCTTCAGATACAGGGAGGCGCGGCCCTATGGAATAAACCCCCCTGCCAAGTTCCCTCCCCCATCCTCAAACCCTGCACTCCCCAGGTCCCACCCCCACCCCAAAACTCCAGGAATTCCCCACCCTGGAGCTGGCGACTGTATCTCTTCTCCAAGAGAAGAGCTGTTTGCAAGCAAGGGAGGACAGCCTGCCCCGAGAACGCAGAAGGCTTTAAAGAGAAACCGGACTGTGTCCTGGCAGACGCCCCATCGATTAGACCAAGCCTCTAGTCTTTAAGACAGTCTGCCGGAATTAGAAACAAGTTTCTCTCTGAGGGGGCCACACACCGTCTCCGGCAGTGTTCCCTCTAAGCTGAGTCAGTGCGAGCTAGCTCAGTTTTTTATCCGCCTGCTCATGCATTTTTGTTTTCGCTCAGGAAGGATGGGGGCTCCAGAGCAAACTAATTGATGCAGGCAGCCCAATGGCTCGCCCACAACTTTAATCCCAGTAAGCTCGCAAAGTAGGATTTTTGCTCACAAGACTCCACAGCTTAGAGGGAGCGTTGGTGTGTCTGAGCTGCAACAGGCTGGCACGGCTGCCTTCCAGGAGAATGGGTTGCCGTCCCTCTTTCCGAGAACTCCCGTTTCCCTCCTGGCTCCAGGTGGCGTCAGGGTCAGTGTTCCCCCTAGGCTGAGTTAGTGTGAGCTAGCTCACAGTTTCTCAGCCTCCGGCTCACACTTTTGTGTCTCCACTCAGGAAGGAGGGCTCCAGAGCAAGCTAATTTATGCAGTAGCCATATTGCTTGCTCACAACTTTAATGCCAGGGGCTCACCAAGTAGAATTTTCGCTCACAAGACCCCACAGCTTAGAGGGAACATTGGTCAGGGTATGTGTGCACTGGAGTCTCACACCCAGGACTCTCGCACCCAGATCCCAAGCATCCCCAGCCCCGCTCGGCTTCAGCAAGCCGGCTGCTTTGCTCCCCTTCGGCCCCTGTCAGAGCTTCAACTGTAGCTTCCTCGGGGCAGGACCCCTTCTCTTTGACCAACAGCCATCCCAGGTGCAAATGCTGACTTGTGCCCTGGAAGCTTGCTGGGGGACCTTGGGACAGTCTCAGCCTAGCCCAGGGGTGGCCAAACTGTGGCTCAGGAGCCGCATGTGGCTGTTTCACACATATTGTGCGGCTCCCGGCAGGGCGGCTGGGGAAGCGAAGGGGAGGCGTGCCTCCACGACCGGTCTTTCCTTCCCCAGCCAGTGTTCTTTCCACCTTTCTTTCTCTTTTCCTCTCCTTCTCCCTTTCTCTCTCTTTTCCTTCCTTTCCCCTCCCCCCCATCTATTTGCTTTGTTTCTTTCTCTCTCTCTCTTTCCACCTCTTTCATTCTTTCTTTCCACCTCTCTCTCTCTCTTTCCCTCTGTCTTAGGCAAATAAATATCATTAGGTAAAGGTAAAGGTTTCCCTTGCTCGAAAGCCAGTCAAATCCGACCCTAGGGATGCGGTGCTCATCTCCGTTTCCAAGCCGTAGAGCCAGCGCTGTCCGAAGACGTTTTCCGTGGTCACGTGGCTGGCATGACTAGACGCTGAGGTGCACGGAACACTGTTACCTTCCCACTGAAGCGGTACCTATTTATCTACTTGCAATTTCTTGCTTTCGAACGACTAGGTTGGCAGGAGCTGGGGCCAGTGACGGGAGCTCACTCCGCCATGCGGCACTCAGGTCTCGAACCTCTGAACTACTGACCTTCAACAGCATGCAGTTCATCGTCTTAACCACTTGAGCCACTGCAGCCCCTACTAAATATCATTCACAAACAAATAAATATAATTGGACAAATAAATATCATTAATCAATGTCTGTTTTTACCCCTTTTTATTTTTTGGCTGTCACATTTAATGTTAAGCACGTTTGGTGTCGTGGTTAAGTGTGCGGACCGGGTTTGATTCCCCACTCCTCCACTTGCACCTGCTGATGTGACCTTGGGTCAGTCACAAGCTCTGGCACAGCTGTTCCTGAAAGAGCAGTTTGTATCAGAGTTCTCTCAGCCCCGCCCACCTCACAGGGTGTCTGTTGTGGGGAGGGGAAGGGAAAGGAGATTGTGAGCCGCTCTAAGACTCCAAGTGAAGGGCAGGGTATAAATCCAATCCTCTTCTTCTTCTTAATTAAAAAAATGTTTCCTCTTCTCTTATACATATTGTTCAGGGGTACATAACACCAGTTATTGTTGGTTTATACAAGGTTGTCTTTTCTATCACAAACGAAGTTAATAATATTTACTCAATACCCAAACTATGGTATAAGCTTTGTATTATATAAAGTGATGCAATGTAACATAAACAACTTGTTATTTTATTGTAAAAGCAAGAAGGAAAATGCTTTTGTTGTTTTGGTAATAATATGTATTAAGCATTAAAAATAAAAGTTTTAAAAAATGTGTGTGTGTGTGATATTTGCCTTGCGGCTCTCAGAGATCTGACATTTATTCCACGCGGCTCTTACATTAAGCAAGTTTGGCCACGCCTGGCCTCGCCTACCTCGCAGGGCTGTAGTGAGGATTAAAACAGAGGAGAGGACGGACGGAAGCGGCCTGAAATTCCCCATTGGGGGAAAAGGGCAAGATGTAAATTAAGTAAGTAAGTAAATAAATAAAACTCTGAGAGATGACGCTTGGGATCTTCAGTCCGGACAAGGGTGCCGTGGCTGGTTCCCCCTTTCCTCCAAACCCTTGCAAGCTGCCTCTACTCACCCGTGTAAAGGCCTCCTCTGCAAGGAAGAGAGAATCGCCACCGGCCACCTGCTGAGCTGGGAGTTCCGAGGGCAAAGAGGTGCCCGAAGTTCCTTCTGCAACTCTGAGCCAGATTCTCTGATGCGCACTCACTCTCTTTCTCTGGAAGCTCTGCTGGGCAGGTGAGCCCCATCGAGAGGCGGCGGGACACGCAGGCATCCCCAGGATCCTAGAGCCGGCCGCGTTCAGGTCTCCCTCCCACCCTTCCCCCTCCCTGCCCGGAGAGCTGCACAATATCAACTTCATCTAATCCTTCTCTCCAGCTTTCCTCCTCCTCCTCCTGTTGTTTCAATTTAAATACAAATGCATCATTCCTTTCATTGCAACCTGGCACATGAAAGCACTCTTCAATTAACAGGCAGGGCAGTGGAGATGGGGCGGGAGGGACAGAGAGAGAGAGATTTGCTGGCTACTGAACAAGTGCCTTTTCTCCTCCAATTTTTTTTTTTTTTGTGCTACCTTTGGGGGAAAAGAGAAACGTTCACAACATAAGGTTGCCAGCAATGCTCCCTCTAAGCCAGCCCTGTAGCTAGGAAATTTTGGGGGAGGGGGCGCCAGCTAATTAAATCAAAGCATAATACAGGCGGCACGTTGGGGTCGGCCTGGGAAAGAGGGGGCCCAGAAGCAACACTAGGGGGCCAGGCCCCGTGGGACCCATGTTAGCTACGGGCCAGCTCTAAGCTGTGGAGTCTTGTGAGCAAAAGATTCCACTTTGTGAGCTCCTGGCGTTAAAGTGGTGAGCGAGCGATTTGGCTGCTGCATAAATGAGTTTGCTCTGGAGCCCTCCTTCCTGAGCTAGGACAAAAGTGTGTGAGCCAGAAGCTAAAAATCTGTGAGTTGGCTCACACTAAACTCAGCTTAGAGGGAAATGCTCCCTCTCAGCTGTGGAGTCTTGTGAGCAAAAAATTCCACTTTGTGAGCTCCTGGCATTAAAGTTGTGAGCGAGCTATTTGCCTACTGCATCAATCAGTTTGCTCTGGAGCCCTCCTTCCTGAGCTGAGACAAAAAGGTGTGAGCTGGAGGCTATAAAACTGGGAGCTAGCTCACACTAACTCAGCTTAGAGGAAACACTGGTTGCTAGCTCCAGGTTGTCAAATTCTTGTGTGTGTGTGGGGTGTGTGTGGAAAACATGGAAAGTGTGAGATTTGGGGAGGGGAGGGACCTCAGCAGGCTATAATGAAGAAGAAGAAGAAGAAGGAGAAGGAGAAGAGATTGGATTTATACCCCATCCTTCACTATCCAAAGGGGTCTCAAAGCGGCTTACAACCTCCTTTCCCTCCCCCTCCCCACAACAGACACCCTGTGGGGTAGGTGGGGCTGGGAGAGCTCTTTCGAGGACTGCCCTTGAGAGAGCATCTCTGAGAGAACTTGTGACTGACTCAAGGTCACCCCAGCAGCTGCCTGTGGAGTGGGGAATCGAACCTGGTTCTCCCAGATTAGAGCTCGCGCTCCTAAACACTATGCCAAACTGGCTCTCTACGCCATAGACCATCCTCCAAAGCAGCTGTTTTCCCCCAGGGGAACCAATCTCTGTATTTTGGAGCTCAATTGTAATTTGGGGAGATCCCCAGGTGCCCTCTGGAGCTTGGCAACCAGAACAAAGATAAGCTTCAGATTGACTAGAAATACAAAGTATTTGCCGTTTCAGTACCACTGTTTCTGGCACCCAAGGTGTGCTGGGAAAAGGTGGCCATTATGACCGGGAATGTGTGAAGACCTGCCAGTTCGGCCCATCTTCTGTTCGCCAGTTGCACAAGAGGAAGCCAGTTTTTTGGTGGACTGTTCAGCAACCGGTTCATGGCCACTCGACAGGCTGCTTCCTCCTATTCCTGCATCTTCATCTATTCCCGCATCTGCACCTTTGTTAGTCTTTAAGGTGCTACTGGACTCTTGCTCTTTCCTGCTGCCACAGACAGACTAACACAGTGACCCATCCTCATCCAGGGGTCATTTCCTGCAGGAGCGCACAGGAGTGGAGCTCCGGCAGTAAAGAGCCCAGGGGGCGGGCACATGCAACAAGCCCCGCCCCCTGCTCCCAGCAGCCCTCAGTTAGAGCAAGAAGCAGCCAGGTAAGTTGCAGTGGGTGTTGCCGTCTGACACACTTCCGGTGATGTCAGGGGGTGTGGCACATGCAAATAAGTTATCCTAATGAGTTACGCTAATGAGCTCCTGCACCTCTTTTTCTATGAAATGACCCCTGGATTATACCCTCCTAAGGTTCGTCCTTTCCCCCAAACCCTTCCCTTCCCAGTCTCCACCCCCCAAAGCTTCCAAGTATTTCTCGACCCAAACTCGGCAACCCTCCCTGACGGACATTTTGCTGAACAGGTCATAGATTCTCTTTTGGAGGAGGACCGTCTGGCATCAACCGGAACCTGGGCCTTTTCTGTCGCGGTTCCGGCTCTACGGAATGGGCTCCTTGAAGAGGTGAGAGGTGGGGCCCCTCCTTGGAGATTTTCAGGAGGCGCCACAAGGCCTGCCTGTTTGTCGAGGCTTTAGAGGTAGGCTTGGATGGCAGGCGTCTTGGGGAGGGGGGTTGTTTGTTGTCTGATTTTCATTTTAAAAGTGAAGATGTTTTTAGGTGTGATCGTTAAGCCGCCTTGAACGACAAGGGCGAGCGGGATAGAAATGTTTTCATCAACAAGGAAACGGAAGCCGCCGATTTGGTGGCGATTCCGCCGCTGGGGTAAGGTGGACAGAAGAGAAAAAGACCTGCAAAAACTAGGATGCGCATCCTGAGAGCCAGTTTGGTGTAGGGGGTGAAGTGCGCGGACTCTCATCTGGTAGAACCGGGTTTAATTCCCCACTCCTCCACTTGCAGCTGCTGGATGACCTTGGGCAAGCCGCAGTTCTGTCAGAGCTGTTCTTGAAAAAGAGCCGTTTCTGTCAGAGCTCTCTCAGCCCCGTCTGACTCACAAGGGTGTCTGTTGTGGGGAGGGGAAGGGAAAGGAGTTTGTGAGCCGCTCTGAGACTCCTTTGGGTGGTGAAGGGTGGGGTATAAATCCAATCCCTTCTTCTTCCTCTTCTTCATCCTGCGGAGGAGGCTCGGCGAACAAAGACAGGACACGGCTGTGGTTCATCGAAAAGTTCACGTTTATTTGTTCTTGGGACTCCCCCCTCTTCCCTTCCCTTTCAAAAAGCATTTTTTTAAAACAAAAAACCAGAGCGAGCGAGCTCCAAAATCTTCTTACAAATTCGTTTTTAAGTACAGGATGCAGCAAGGAAACAATCGAAAGGGCAGGCCGGGACACCAAAGAAGGGTGGAAAAGTTATTTACAAGGGTGGGAAGGGGGACATTGCCCCTCCTCCGAGTACCTACTCCACCCCCCCCCATGATTAAATTAAAAAAAAGGGACTGTGCCATTATAAATAGACATATATAAAAACACGACGATTTCTCCGGCAACGGCGTTCTCCTTGCCGGCACGGCCTGCCCCTCGGACCAAAGTGCATACATTTGTTTTCACGAGGGGACGGTTCGACCACAGCAGCTCCGCAGCCTTCCGGACAGGAGAGACGCAGACCGGGTTCGAGAGCAGAACTTTTTAAAGGGGAAGGCATTTCTTTTTTAAAGAGAGAGAGAGAGCAACCTCAAAGGAATATTACACCCTTCCTTTGGCGGAGAATGGAACAGAATTCCGGAGCCTCAAGTTGCTGAACCCCTCCACTTATTTTCATACTGGGGCCAAGGCATTTGGGGATTTCAATGTGTCCAGTCCAAATGATACCGCCCCCCCTTGCATACACACATGGCGGCCACGGTCCAGCGGGAAGCTCTTCGTGTAGTCGTTAAGAGCGTTGACTCTAATCTGGGAGAACCGGGTTTGATTCCCTGCTCCTCCACATGCAGCTGCTGGGGTGACTTTGGGTCAGTCACAAGTTCTCTCAGAGCTGTTCTCTCAAGGGCAGTTCTCTGGAGAGCTCTCTCAGCCCCGCCTACCTCACAGGGTGTCCGTTGTGGGGAGGGGAAGGGGATTGTAAGCCGCTCTGAGACTCCTTCGGGTATTGAAGGGCGGGGTATGAATCCAATCTCCTCTTCTTCTTCTCTCCTGCACAAACCCCATTGAAACAGAAATCGGCATCTCTTGGTGCATTCCCACGGGGTTTGTGTAGGAGATTAAACCCCCTTTCTTGACCACCTCCTCCTCGCTGGCCTCTATGATACCTACACCCCTGGTCTAAGATGGCTCCTTTCCTTCATGTTACGGCGGGGTAGCCCTGGTAGATTCTCGCAATCCCCACACACCTACATAGTTCTCTGTCTCACCACATTCGCACACATTCTCACCCTCCCAGTTGACTTGGAAGCAAGTTTTTCGGAACGCCTCCCGCCCAATAGACCGGACGTGCTTGATGCCCTCCAAAAAAAGAGTCCAAATCCCAAGCTCTCCTTCAAAGAACCTTGCATTTCATGTCAAAGATCCGCCAGTCCTTAAGAACATAAGAGATGCCAATGTTGGATCAGGCCAGTGGCCCATCCGGTCCAGCACTCTGTGTCATAAAGTGGCCAAAAATACCAGGGGCCATCAGGAGGTCCAGCAGTGGGGTCAGGACACCAGAAGCCCTCCCACTCTTGCCCCCCCCCCAAGCACCAAGAAGACAGAGCATCCCTTGCCCCAGCCTCTGAGTCCCTATCTATACCTTGTGGCTAATAGCCACTGATGGACCTCTGCTCCATATCTATATATCTAATAGCCAAGTTGTCCCCTGCGTGCGGATATCTAAATCCACACATCGGTGACACTTGGGGGGCAGGGAGATTTTCCTGCACACTTGGAGCAGTCTCCAGGTGTGCAGAAAAATCTAAAAAAGCTGAAAAAATATACGGGGATACTTAAATTTTCCCAAAAGTAAAAGTGTGTTCGGGGGGAAGGCTTGGTAGGCCCGCACGGCTCACTGCTGGGACGGGAAGGCAGAGGATTGGCGGGCCTGGCGGCTGGGAGCTGCGTGGGCCTCACCATCGGTGCAGGGGGGTTGGGGGGAGGATTGGCGGGCCCAGGCCTCGCCATTGGTGCGGGGGGAGCGGGGGAGAAGGATCACCTGTGGCTGCTCCCTCCTCCTCCTCCACGTGGAGCTCCCCACACACACAAGTATCGTGGGTCCCCACTTCTTGTGCTTATCTAATTCCCTCTTGAAGCCGTCCATGCTTGTAGCTGCCACCACCTCCTGTGGCCGTGAATTCCATGTGTTCACTCTCTGGGTGAAGGACTTCCTTTTATCTTTTCAAACCCAACTGCTCAGCAATTCCATGGAGTGCCCATGAGTTCTTGTATTGTGAGAAAGGGAGAAAAGTACCTCTTTCTCTACCTGCTCTTTCCCATGCATGATCTTATAAACCTCGATCATGTCACCCCTCAGCCGTCGTTTCTCCAAGCTAAAGAGCTGATAGAGATCGGGTTAGATAACTCTGTTTTCATTCGCCAGCTGATCTGAACTCATTCCCACAGCCATCATTCCTTGTACACCTCTTGCTTCCGCAACAAGGACTGCTAGGAGATTTCCCTCCACCTGTTCCATTTCCAAGCACCTGGCGGTTCCTACGTTGGCAGTTCCTACGTTTGTTCCAAAGGACAGGAGATTACAAAAGCAGATAAGAAAGAATGTGCTTTATTGCATCAAATCCATTCAGCGGTGGTGAAGCGCACAAGCTTTTGAGTTTCGCAGAGTTCTTCGTCGTGGCAAAGGGTTCTGTGGAATTCAAAAGCTTGCATATGTCTCCAACCTACCTAAATTGGTCCAATATGAAACATAACTTTTTGTGTGAGCCATTCTAAAGATTCTGGTTCTAACTGTCAGTGGAGCCTGACCGGTGGGTGTTGCCTTCTGAGACACTTCCGGTGAGGTCAGGGGTGTGTGGCATATGCAAATGAGTTGTGCCAATGAGCTCCTGCACCTCTTTTTCTACGAAATGCATATAAATAATTCACATTGAATGGCACGGGGATTTGGTACTCTCAAGAGGCCCCGATCTAACACAGCGAACAGTGTTAACCGCTGAATCCCACGGACACCAGTTGAACACACGCATCTGCTTTACCCCAAGGTTAAAAATTTGGCCACCTTGAGGGATTAAGATGTGGAATCCACTGCTAGAGGATGCAGCCATGGCCGCAGGAATAAACAGCTTTAAAAGGGGATTATTAGAGAGATTCCTGGAGGAGAAGTCTATCAATGGCTACTAGGCGTGGTGGCTGAGGGGAACCTCCACATTCAGAGGCACTAATCCTCTAAATCCCAGAGCCAGGAGGCAACGTTAGGGGAAGGCTTCAGCCTCTCCGCCCTGTTTTTGGCCTTCCAGAGGAACTGGTTGGCCACTGCATGCAGGCCTAGGTTTCCCAGCCCCCAGGTTCCGATGCTGGACTAGATGGGCCACTGATCTGATCCGGCAGGGCTCTTCTGAGGTTCTTAGAAAGGCCTCGGCCTCTATGCCCTGTTGTTGGCCCTCCGGAGGAACTGGTTGGCCCCTGTGTGAGACTGGATGCTGGACTAGATGGACCATCATTGGTCTGATCCAGCAGGGCTCTTAGGACTAAATATTGTGGATTTGTCTAACTGATAGATGCACTCCAAAGTCTTGGGCACAAGTTTATTCCCTGGTGCTATTTTGAGCTGGAATGTTCGGCGCGAATGCCTGAAGCTGCCTTCTACTGAATCAGACCCTTGGCCCACTAGGATCAGTATTGTCTACTCAGACCGGCAGCGGCTCTCCAGGGTCTCAGGCGGAGGTCTTTCCCATCACCTGCTGCCTGGTTCTTTTAACTGGAGATGCCGGGGGTTGAACCAGGGACCTTCTGCACGCCAAGCAGAGGCTCTTTCACTGAGCCACGGCCCCTCTTTACAGCTCTCCAGGGTCTCAGGTGGAGGTATCTCCCATCACCTGATGCCTGGTCCTTTTAACTAGCGATGCCGGGGATTGAACCAGGGACCTTCTGCATGCCAAGCAGAGGCTCTACCACTGAGCCACAGCCCACACAGCCCACACAGCCACAGCCCACTGAGCCACAGGGTCTCAGGCTGAGGTCTTTCCCATCCCCTACTGCCTGACCCTTTTAACTGGAGATGTCGGGGATTGAACCCGGGACCTTCTGCATGCCAAGCAGAGGCTCTACCACTGAGCCACAGCCCCTCTCCACAGCTCTCCAGGGTCTCAGGCGGAGGTCTTTCCCATCACCTCCTGCCTGGTCCTTTTAACTGGAGATGCCGGGGATTGAACCTGGGACCCCTCCCAACGGATCAGGACTACCGTGCCCCCTGCAAGAGAGAAGGCATCTACCGCAGTACGAACTACGGAAACGCACCCTGCCTAATTGCCAGAGGAATAGCATCCTTCCTCTTTATGGAAGAAAACAAAAGGAGGTCATGGAATCAACCATGGCGTGTCCCCGAGGGGTGTGTGAGGTGGGGTGCCCCCCGGAGAGAGTTTTCATTTTAAAATCTCATTAAGCAATCCAGATTTACGTGGGGAGAAGGAAACTTGAATCCTTTGGAAACATAAATCACAATTATTTCAGTGGATTCTTATTGGCTTTTGTTATGGTTTTCCGAGAGCCGACGGGCTCCCAACGGCGCCCCTGGGGGGCAGGAGAGAGAAATTGCGAACGCCGGTCCGCCCAAAAGTTAATGCAGAACTCAGCCGAGGCGTCAGAATTAATGGTGGGGCCATAAAAAAATGAAAGTTTATTTCAAGAGGGGTGGGGCAGTATGAATACAGGGGCGGTATAAAAGAATACCTGGATTTAAATCTGGGATTTGGCACACAGAGAGAAGACTGATCTGTCACATCTTCCCCCTGCCTTTCCTCCAAGAAACAGCGCCCACCGACACCTTGCCAGGTGCTCGCCAAGTGTTTTTAGAAAGGGGGGTGCATGTGGGGTTCCCCCCCCAGCAAAGCTTCTGATTGGCTATTGGAAATTTGAACACCTGTTCAGATTTTTAAAAACGTTGCTTTGGCAGCAGCTGCCACAACAGCATAAGGATCTTCCTTGTGTCAGAAGGTAAGCTGGGGCAGCCATTTTGTGGCTGGCCCCACCTCCCAAGGCAGCCATTTTGTGGCAACCATTTTGTGGCCGGCTCCACCTCCCGAGGCAGCCATTTTGTGGCAGCCCTTTTGTGACCGGCTCCATCTCCTGGGGCAACCATTTTGTGGCAGCCATCTTATGGCTGGCTCCACCTCCCGAGGCAGCCATTTTGTGGCAGCCATCTTTTGGCAGCCATTTTGTGGCTGCATCCACCATGCTGTGTCAAAATCCCAAAGTTGCCCGTAGGGTCAAAAAGGTTGAGGACCCCCGATGTAGAATGTTCAGTGCTCTTAGGGAAGAGAGTTTTGAGTCCCAGCCAGCACTATTCTGTATTTTACAAAACTATTTGGGGGCTTGCCTCTTCTGTCTGCAACAGCTCTATAAACCCCCTCTGAAACTTTACGTTTATGAACAGATTTTCTCCCCCCCCCTTACAAAGATTCCTTGAGTCTCTGTGATTCTGTCTCCCAAAATGAACCTGAACACTGGAATTAAAACAAAACAGATTTAGAAAAGGAATATTTTCCTGATTGTGCGCCGACTTTCCTTAACAGCTCCCCCCCCCAGGCCGTGCATTCCCCCCCCAACAAGCCAAGACCCCTTAAAACAGGAGTCTCTGGGTCTCCTGAGCAGGGTTGCCAGCTCCGGGTTGGGAAATACCTGAAGATTTGGGGGGTGGGGTCTGGGGAGGGTGGGGTTTGTGGGGGGGTATAATGCCCTAGAACCCACCCTCCAAAGCCCCCTTTTCCTCCAGGGGTACTGATCTCTGAAGACTGGGTTTCAGCTGTAATTCCCGGAAATCTCCAGGCCCCACCTGGAGACTGAACTCCGAAAACAACATCCGTGATAAAAATAACGAAGAGTCAATAAAGATAAGTTGCAAAAACATTTACTGAAGTATTTCTGTAGTTCTCTAAGGGATACCCTTCTGCCGTCGCTCACACGCTAACGAATACTGCGCAATGTGAACATTCGTTTCACAATATATACTTTATCCGAGCGTGTCGCAATCCCAATTCTTATCAATTACCACTCATCAACCCTTGCTGGAAACATTCCATGTTGACTCTCTGCAGACCGTGGCTGGTAGCAATTAGCGGTGGAGACTTTATGTTTGTCTTTGAGAATCCAGCTAATACTTTGTGAAGACCTTGGGTCCTGTTATTAGTCAACATGGAATGTTTCCAGCAAGAGTTGATAAGTAGTATTTGATAAGAACTGGGATTGCTACACGCTCAGATGAAGTACATATTGCGAAACGGATGCTCACATTGCGCAGTATTCGTTAGCGTGTGAGTGATGACAAGAAGGATGTTCCTTACAGAACTACAGAAATACTTCGGTAAATGTTTTTGCAACTTACCTTCATTGACTCTTCGTTATTTTTTATCACAGATGTTGTTTTTGGAGTTCCACCTCTTCCCGTGATCTCTCATTTTGACTCCCACCTGGAGACTGGCAACCCTACTCACTAAGACGCTCTCCGTGGAGAAGGATGCCGGAAGAGGTCACGTTTTGGTGGGGTCAGGAGGAGAAACGGTTGTCCCCGTGGCATACGGGAAATGAGTTATCTTCCCCTCCCTGCCTCCGCCTTGAGCCACAGCTTCCGCCAAGTACCGACTCCGTCGATCCCACGTCTTCCACCTCCTGTGATCGCTCCCCACCCCTGCTGGCTTCCAGCCTCCTTCGAGCTACAGTGTTCGGTTTGGTCCTGGAACCGGCAGGAGATCATCCAGCCGCTGCCTCGAGCCGCCTGCTCCTCAAAAGTTCACGTTTTCTGCGGCATCTCCAAAGCGTTGCCGTTGACCTTCCTGATGCTTGGCTGCTCTGGCGTGGGGAGAAGAGGGTGGGTCAGACTGACCTGGGCTTTGCTAAAAGAGGCTATCCTCCCACTGCCGCCAATCTGGATGTTGACCGTCGTAGAATAGCTGGCCCTTTGGTGACTCTTCTCTGAGCACTGAGCCACGTCCGTGGTTCCAGGGGTGTCCAGTCTGGGACAACCGTCCCCCTCAGCTTCCTTCCGCTGGGGGCTCAGCCTGCGTTCAGCGCTCCCGTACTTCGAACGCAGGCCCGGCACGTTCGGCCACTTGATGCTGCCGAGTTCGTGAGAATTGAGGGGAGCGCCAGTCAGCGGGCCGGGACTGCAGCCGGTAGGCCCCACAGCACACCACGACGCCCGGTCCCCGCTTGTGGCCATGCTCTCGGCTGGCCCACCGGTGGGTAGGCTGTTTCCTCGAGGCCTCCAGCCACACTGAGGTAAAACAGATGGCCCCGGGGCAGGGGTCGCTGTCTGGGGCACCGGTGAGGCAATGTGGGTAGGCGGCTGCCCAGGAGGGTGGGCATACAGAGGGGTGAAAGTGCAGCCCTGGGACCCAGATGGAGGCGGGGAGCAGACCCTGATCTTCACGGGGGAGGGCGACTGGACCCGGGAGTTGGGCTCTGAGGCAGAAGAGAATGGAGTACGGTGCTCGAAGACCGGGCCTGCCGCCGACCAGGCCCGTTGGCGACTGGGCGACGAAGGCCCCGGGCTGAAGCAGCGGGGGGCACTACCAGCCTGAGCGGCATCTCGTGGAGACCAGGCCTCTGCCCTCCCCAAGCTGCCAGGGGCTCTGGGTGCCCCTTTGGGGAGAAGAGCCAGAGGGTTCACTTTTGGTCTTGGCGGGGCCTGGGCGGGTGGAAGAGGCCGACAAGGGGCCTGCAGCTCCTCGGGCTGAGGGGGGCCGTTTCTCCTGGCCAAGCTCTGGCTGATGCAGGAAGCGGCGATGTACCGAGAGATGGCAGCAGCGCTCGACGACAGGCACCGGCGGACCGGGGAAGGGGGGAGCAGCTTTGGGAGAGGCGTGGATGGATGTGGCTCTGGGGCGGAGACCGGGGACTCCACCGCAGCCTGGGAATCACCACGTGTTGGGTGCGGGGGCTCCCGAATAGGGGTTCCCACCCTGGGAGTTGACGGGGGCGAGCCGTTACTGGGCAATGAAGCCCCCACACTTCCGGAGGAGAGAAGTGGTAGGGGGATTGTGGTTTTGGAAGCATTGGGGAGAGGGCTAGGGGTAGAAGTTGGGGTTTCCTGGGTGCAGGTCCCTGATGCAGTTTTGGAGTCATCCTCACTCGTACCCAGCATCCGTTCATCCCTTTCTTTGCAGTCAACTGTCTCCAGGGAAGGGCTGGGCCCCCTTTTCTCCCATATGATCTCGGACGGTTGCCTCGGCCCATGGCCCAGGAGGGAATGACTCGATTCCTGCATCAGTGGCAAGCCGTGCTCCCCCGCGCATACAGCTGAGGAATCAGATAACGTGGACTTTAGTTCCTCTGTGGGGCGAGAGAAGACGGCCGAATCTCCTGCCTTCAAGTCGCTGTGGCTCTGCTGGGATTCTAGGGGGAGGCTGGACTTTACAGTTTCCATGGCGACCCCTGGCTGGATCTTAGGAGCCCCAGATGACCGCTTGGCCTCCCCCATCTCTTTGTCTGGCTCTGATGTACCCACAGATTCCTCTGCCTTTGTGACCGCAACGGTTGCCTTGTCCAGGGGTTTGGGGTGTGGTGGAGGGCCACCCACATTGGAGTCCTCCTCGGTGGGATCTGCTGGGATCCCAGATTCCTCATTGCATGCGAGAGTAGAAGAATCTGCTCCTGGGCATCCTCTATCTTCATCAGCGGCGGGAATTTGCTCACTGCCAACGTGCGACAAGTCATTTGACCCAACGCAGCCGTTGTGGGAATCGGGATACAGTGATGCCTGCCGCAGTGGCCCCAGGAGATCTGGAGAAAGGAGCGGGTGGGGCCTCTCGCTACGCAGGTCGAGAGCGTTTCCCCGGGTGGCGGCCACGAGAGGAATATTCTCTTGGACGCCGATCACGTGCTGGAGGGATTCGTGGATGAGGATGTGGCCGTAGATCCGTGGCTCGCCTGCAGAGGGAGGGGGAGAGAGAAAGAGAGACGAGAGAAAGTATGAAACCCCCAGTTTCCTCCTTGGGAGGAAAAAATCTCAATCTTTAATCTGTTTCGCCAGTAGATTGATTTCAGAGGATAGTTGTTCGTTAAGACGGAAAAGGGTTCTAGTCGTTTCTATCCTCCTGTGTGGGAACAGGAGCCCCAAAGGCGGTTCTTTCTGTTATTTTTATTTTATTTTTGATCATTTTTATAGTACTTTAAGTAGATAGGTAAGTAGACACCTAAATAAGTAGTTTAGTGCGCACATTAATAAGTGTTAGTTTAGAGGGGTGAGAGGTATTTAGAGTTAAGTAAGTATAGGATAAGTGAGATAGATAGGAACGACAGTTCATATATGCTTAGGTATTCTACAATAGTTTTAAGGATAACATTTAATATGAAATTGTAAGTCATTTATTGTAGAGTTGTAATAGATAAGTTAATTTAGGATAAGGGTGAATGGTAGGAGAGTCAAAAGCCTATCTGATGAGAGGAACTTTGACTCTCGAAAGCTTATATTCTGAAAATCTCGTTAGTGTTTAAGGGGCTCTTGGACTTGAATCAGTAGATTAAGCAATTAAAGCTTTCGCGGATTAATTACCAGGGGCCTCTTTCAGCTGGTGGGGCCGAGTTCAGGAAGCTCCGAGTTGCTGCTTTGAAGCTATTTTGGTTATTGTTTGATACCTTTGCAAGGAATTTTTTTAAAAAAATAAGAAATTAGATGACCTTTCCTTCCAGCAACAAGTAGGCCTAGCTTTTGCACGATCCAGTTGTTACTCTTCAGCCACTGAAAAAGAACCTTGGTCATGCATACATCTTTAATCAGTTCATTTGCTAAAAGGCAGACAGGTAATCAATTAAAATTCTTTAATTGGTGAAGAGCTCTAAACAGAAGATTCCCTCCATTAAACATAAGGACATAATTAGAGCCCTGCTGGATCGGAGCATTGGTTCATCTGGTCGGATTGCTAGCTATTGTGGGGGGGGGACGTTCAGATCTGCCCTCGCAGAGGAGGGAGAGCTTGTATCTGAATAAAGCTTGGTCTTAAAGGTGCCACTGAACTGTTTTGGACCGGGGGGCCGGGGGGGCCCTCTGCAACGTACCTGGCTACTTCTTGCTCTGACTGAGAGCTGCTGGGAGCAGGGGGTGGGGCTTGTTGCATGTGCCCGCCCCCTGGGCTCTTTACTGCCGGAGCTCCACTCCTGTGCGCTCCTGCGGGAAATGACCCCTGATCATGGCTATGTACTCCTTATGATCTGGACGGATATAGTTCTCTTTGCTTGCCAGCTGAGAAATTGAAAGGTAGTCAGAGGTTGACTGCTTCTGAATGTGGAGGTCCCCATGAGACACAATGGCCAGTAGCCCCTAATAGACCTGTTTTCCATGAATCTGTCTAATCTCCTTTTAAAGCTGTTTATTCCTATGGCCCTGTCTGATATTACCTCAACCCAACCTGGCTTTTTTCTGGCATGGAGATAATAGACTCAAAGAAGCTGAATCCATCCAAAGGCCATCTATCCCATCCACAAACTCCTCAGAGCTCTCTCTCATACCATTTACCCCCTGTCCACCCAGACCAATTTCTGTCATTCAGAGTACCAGGCGTGTCTAGATGCTCTGCGTTTACTGAGAAATGACTCCAGATGTCTCAAAGTAAGCGAGCCAGGCTACATGCTGCAAAAGAAGGAGGCAAACCCTCACGGTTTCTAGCTCACACAGTGGCCAACCAGTTCCTCTGGAGAGCCAACAACAGGGCATAGAGGCCGAGGCCTTCCCCCGATGTTACCTCCTGGCTCTGGAATGCAGAGGTTTAGTGCCTCTGAATGTGGAGGTTCCCCTCAGTCACCATGGCTAGTAGCCACTGATAGACTTCTTTTCCATGAATCTGTCTAATCTCCTTTTAAAGCTGTTTATTCCTAAGGCCCTGTCTGATATTACCTCAACCCAACCTGGCTTTCTTCTGGCATGGAGATAATAGACTCAAAGAAGCTGAATCCATCCAAAGGCCATCTATCCCATCCACAAACTCCTCCGAGCTCTCTCTCGTACCATTTACCCCCTCTCCACCCACAGACCAATTTCTGCCATTCAGAGTACCAGGCGTGTCTAAATGCTCTGTGTTTACTGAGAAATGACTCCAGATGTCTCAAAGTAAGCGAGCCAGGCTACATGCTGCAAAAGAAGGAGGCAAACCCTCAGGGTTTCTAGCCAATTTAACCTGATGGCAAAGCCCTTCTGAGCGTGAGCAAAAACCTAGATTCTGAGAATCATCCTAACTCAGAGGGAAGCTGATGAGTCAGGATCGTTCCCAGAATCAAGGCACTCGGTTTGTGTCTCCTTTCAAGGAAAGGGAAGACTGCTTCTGAGCATGTGCAGATAGCATTTCCTTCACTCCCGAGTCGCCTTACAGCTTTGACAATAGGAGGGAGGAGCTGGCACTACAAAGCTGGATGTGGTGTACTGGTTAGACTACTGGACTGGGTCTGGGAGACCCAGGCTGAAATCCTCACTCTGCTATGGCAGCTTGCTGGGTGACCTTGGGCCAGTCACACACTCTCGGCCTAACCTACCTCACAGGGTTGTTGTGAGGATAAAACTGAGGAGAGGAGAATGATGTAAGTTGCTTTGGGTCTCCATTGGGGAGAAAGGCATGGTTATAAGTGAAGTTAAATAAATAAACTGCAGGCAGGTTTTTCAGAGTGCAGAGGAGGGAACTCTATTTGGAGGATCTCAAACGGTGCTCTGTTTCTCGTCTGTTGTTCTCCAGGGTGACAGGTCAGGACACCCTCGGGAACATTTGCCTTGCTCTTTCGATGCTTCAGAACTTATCCTGTTCTCTCTCCCCCCCCCAAAAAAAGATCACAGACTCCTGTCGGGAAAGTCGTAAACTTGAACTGAGGGGGAAAGAACTCTGCTTTCCAGATGTTCCTGACACAGCTGCTTGGTGGGAGCGGGGAGAAGGTCAGCAGAGCGGAGGAGGCAACGGGCACGCTCCGTTCCCGTCGCCTCCTTTCGCAAACACCTAGTGCTGGATTCCCCGCTGGATTCAGAACCATCTCTTCCTTCTCAGCAGAGGGGGACAGGGAGAAAGTGGTCACGGGAGAAAGCTGCATCGAGAACGGGTTTTGTTCCTCGCAGTAATAAAAGGGTTTCTGCAAACACCATCCACGGGGTGACTCTGGGATCTATCGAGAGGAGAGAGAAGGAAAATTCGGGCCCCGAATTTTCCTGGTCTCTCGATCTTTCGGCAGCCGTGCCAGATCCCTGTTTGGATCAGTCCCGTTCGGGGGAGTTGTGCGGGAGCAAAGAATGACCTCTTTCCCCCCGAATGCCGCGGAACGAAGTGAGCTCCCATCTCTGGCCCCAGCTCCTGCCAACCTAGCAGTTCGAAAGCAAGAAATTGCAAGTAGATAAATTGGGACCGCTTCGGTGGGAAGGTAACAGCGTTTCGTGCGCCTCGGTGTTTAGTCATGCCAGCCAAATGACCACAGAAACGTCTTCGGACAGCGCTGGCTCTTCGGCTTGGAAACGGAGATGAGTACTGCCCCCTAGAGTCGGATTTGACTAGCTTGTGAGCAAGGGAAATCTTTACCTTTAGTCTGCTGTTATTGTTTTATTGTTTTGTCGTTTCATCTTATTTTGTACCTATCTCAAAGACTGCTTGAAGAATTGGACTTGGACTACATGACTACACGTCTTCCTTTAAGGAATTATCACAATGAGCGACTTGTAACAGAAGCATGACTTGTTAATTTGTACTTTAGGGCTATGTTATAATGAGTCTTCAAAGTTTGTATTGTGCAGATCTATCGTTTACGGTAATGCTGTCTGCATGTATTTGTTTGAAATTCAATACAATGTTTTTTGGGGGAAATTCAGAGAGGAGACTAATGCTCCCTCTAAGCTGTGGAGTCTTGTGCGCAAAAATTCTACTCGGTGAGCCACGGGCATGAAAGTTGTGAGCGAGCGATTTGGCTTTCTGCATAAATCAGTTTGCTCTGGAGCCACCCTTCCTGAGCAGAGACAAAAATGTCTGCATGTATTTGCTTGAAATTCAATAAAATGTTTTTTTTGGGGGAAATTCAAAGAGGAGACCAATGCTCCCTCTAAGCTGTGGAGTCTTGTGAGCAAAAATTCTACCCGGTGAGCCACGGGCATGAAAGTTGTGAGCGAGCGATTTGGCTGCTGCATAAATCAGTCTGCTCTGGAGCCATCCCTTCCTGAGCGGAGACAAAAATGTGTGAGCCGGAGGCTAAAAAACTGTGAGCTGGCTCACACTAAACTCAGCTTAGGGGAGAACACTGGAGAAGGGACTGGGAAACCGGCCAACCGACGGCCAAGAATCTTTCTAAGGATCAGCGTCTGTGTGATTCCTCCCGTCTCTCGCTCTGCCTTCACCCACTCGTCCCCCAGCCTTCTCCCCTGTGTCTTTATTACTGTCTCGCTCTAATGAGGGCATGCGAGGCTTAATTCTGTTAGGGAACCAGTTGTGATGATTCCAGCCAGGCCTGGCGCCTGGGCACATCTGGAGAGATGCATCGCCCCTCCCAGAAACAGAGCTGTCTCCTGGTGCTACCTGGCAACACGGGCAGACGGAGTGGGGGGGGGCTACTGGCACCAACCCCCCCTGAGGCCACGGTGACTAAGATGGATTCGTGCATGCAGACTGGGGGTCCTCTTTGTCTGCTTGGTGGTCCCCAGAGGCGGGGGGTGGATTTGAGATTTGCTACTGAGCTGAGGATGCGGGGAAACGGTGCCGGCTCACAATTCAATCCCTCCTTTTAAGAGTTCCTCTTAAGAGTCCCTTCCTGTCGTTCAGACTTGGAGGCCTCCGAAGAATCTTTATTTACCTTTCTGTCTTTAAAATATGTGACTCTTGTGAAGCTAGCCTTGAGATGTGTTAAAGGTAACAGACTGACCCCTGGGAACGTAAGAATACAAGAAGAGCCCTGCTGGATCAGACCAGTGGTTCATCTAGCCCAGCATCCTGTCTCACACGGTGGCCAACCAGTTCCTCTGGAGGGCCAACAACAGGGCAGAGAGGCCGAGGCCTTCCCCTGATAAGAACCTCAGAAGAGCCCTGCTGGGTCAGACCAGTGAGGGTCCATCTAGTCCAGCATCCCATCTCACACAAGGGCCAACCAGCTCCTCTGGAGGGTCAATGACAGGGCATAGAGGCTGAGGCCTTCATAGGAACATCAGAAGAGCCCTGCTGGATCACTCCACAAATCTATCTAATCCCCTTTTAAAGCTGTTGATGCCTGTGGCCATTGCGACATCCTCTGTTGGCGAATCCCACATTTGAATCACTCTCTGCGTAAAGTAGTATTCCCTTTTGTCCGTTCTGAACCTACTGCCCGTCGGCTTCCTTGGATGTCGTCGGGGCATAGTCTTTTGGGAGAGAGGGAAAAATTTCTCTTCTTCGGCTCCCTCCACCCCGTGCACAATTTTATAAACCTCTACCGTGTCCCCCTTTAGCCTAAACTAACAAAATCCACGTTTTTGTCTTCACTCAGGCAGGAGGGCTCCAGAGCAAACTAATTTATGCAGGAGCCAAATCGCTCGCTCATACCTTTAATGCCAGGAGCTCACAGAGTAGAATTTTTGTTCACAAGACTCCACAGCTTAGAGGAGTGATGGCGAACCTTTTAGAGACCGAGTGCCCAAACTGCGACCCAAAACCCACTTATTGATCGCAAAGTGCCAAGAAGAGCCCTGCTGGATCAGACCAATGATCCATCTAGTCCAGCATCCTGTCTCACACAGTGGCCAGCCAGTTCCTCTGAGGTTGCCTCCTAACTCCGGGATTCAGAGGCTGACTGCTTCTGAATGTGGAGGTTCTCTTTAATCACCATGGCTAGGAGCCACTGATAGACCTATCCTCCATCAATCTGTCTAATCCACTTTTTCAGCTTTCTGTGCCTGTGATCATCACTAAATCCTTTGGCAGCAAATTCCACGTTGTAATCACTAGCCACGTAAAGAAGTATTTCCTTCCGTCTGTCCTGAATCTGCTTCCCATCAGCTTCACTGGATGCCCTCGGGTTCCAGTATTTTGGGAGAGGGAGAAAAAGTCCCCTTGGTCAACTCCCTCCGCCTCAGGCATAATTTTATAAACCTCTCTCATGTCCCCACCAGCATTCCCTCTCAGCTGAGTTAGTGTGAGCCAGCTCACAGTTTTTTAGCCTCCAGCTCACACATTTTTGTCTTAGCTCAGGAAGGAGGGCTCCGGAGCAAACTAACTTATGCATTAGCCAAATCGCTCGCTCATACCTTTAATGCCAGGAGCTCACAGAGTAGAATTTTTGCTCACAAGACTCCACGGCTTAGAGGGAGCATTGCTCTCCAGGCTTCCCTCCTAGGGAAGGGGCTCCAAGCCCCTCAGCATCTCGGTTGCGAACACAGGCAGTTCTTGAGCCCATGAGCGCGGGAAATGAGGCCACACTGCCCTCATGCACGCTCTCGCCCACATTCCTTGGGGAAGGGGCGTGATGCCTGTGGCCATTGCGACATCCTCTGGTGGCGAATCCCACATTTGAATCATTCTCTGCGTAAAGTAGTATTTCCTTTTGTCCGTTCTGAACCTACTGCCCGTCGGCTTCCTTGGATGTCCTCGGGGCCTAGTCTTTTGGGAGAGAGGGAAGCGGCTTGCGTTGTTGTCCTTCCCTCTGTTTCATCCTCACGATGACCCTGTGAAGGTGGTTCAGGCTAAGAAGAGGTGAGCGGCCCAAGGTGACCCAGCAAGCTTCCATACCATGAGTGGGGGATTCGAACCTGGGTCTCCCAGATACTAGTCCCAGATACTCAGAAAAGTCTGAAAGGTGCCACTGGACTCAAACTGTGTTCTGCCTTTCACAGAGAGAAAGCCTAAACCAGTGATGGCGAACCTTTTAGAGACTGAGTGCCCAAACTGCGACCCCAAACCCACTTATTTATCGCAAAGTGCCAACACAGCAATTTAACCTGAATGATGAGGTTTTACTTTAGAAAATACAACTCATGCCTTAACTTAAGATGATCCAAACAAAGTAAGGAAAGCAATCCCAAATGCTTTCATTTACTTAAAATTATTTGGCAGAGAATTTGACACTTTTATGATGGTCTGGGCCTGGCTAGGGCGTTGGCACGCGTGCCCACAGAGAGGGCTCTGAGTGCCACCTCTGGCACCCGTGCCGTAGGTTCGCCACCACTGATTTAGACGGAGCATTGCTCTCCATGCTTTCCTCCTAGGGAAGGGGCTCCGAGCCCCTCAGCATCTCGGTTGCAAACGCAGGCAGTTCTCGAGCCCATGAGAGCGGGAAACGAGGCCGCACTGCCCTCATGCACGCTCTCGCCCACATTCCTTGGGGAAGGGGCGCTCCGGACGTCTCCCTAGCAGGACAGAGGCTCTGAATCCCCCTCCCACGACCCTTCTCTTGCCCGGGGAGAGGGCGACAACATCACCGAGCAGAAGGAAAACACGTGGCCGCT
>NW_015170924.1:302947-324988 GCF_001447785.1 Gekko japonicus | reverse complement strand
ACAAACTCCTTTTCCCTTCCCCTCCCCACAACAGACACCCTGTGAGGTAGGTAGGCCTGAGAGAGCTCTTTCCAGAACTGCCCTTGAGAGAACAGCTCTGAGAGAACTTGTGACTGACCCAAGGTCACATCAGCAGGTGCATGTGGAGGAAGAGAAGAAGAGATTGGATTTATACCTCGCCCTTCGCTCAGAGTCTCAGTGCGGCTTACGAACGCCTTTCCCTCCCCCTCCCCACAACAGAGTGTGATTTCCCAGGAAGGAGGGAGCAGGGACTGGATGGGAGAGGAGGAGGAGGAGGAGGAGAAGAGATTGGATTTATACCCTGCCCTCCGCTCAGAGTCTCAGAGTGGCTTACAAACTCCTTTTCCCTCCCCCTCCCCACAACAGACACCCGGTGAGGCAGGTGGGGCTGAGAGAGCTCTTTCGAGGACTGCCCTTGAGAGAACAGCTCTGTCAGAACTACGGCTTGCCCAAGGTCATCCAGCAGCTGCAAGCGGAGGCGTGGGGAATCCAACCCGGTTCTCCCCGGTTAGAGTCCGCGCGCTTCACCATGACACCAAACTGGCCCCTGCAAACGCCCAGGCTCACTCACAGTGGGGGATGCTGGCTCCCGTCCTCCCGTCCTGCACCCCGGCCAGGTTTCTGGCGGCGGCCCTTCTTGGGGGAGCCCCGGGCCGCCCCCTCGGCTCCTCCAGCCCCTTCTTCTGAGCTTTCATTCTGCTGATCTTCTCGCTGTACATCTTAGCCAAGGCATGGACTTTGTTGATGATCCGTTCCGAGTTCTCCAAGAGACACGGGTCCCCGTTCTCGTAGATGTCCAGCGACGGGAGGTAGCCGGAAGATCCATCAGCCACCGCGGTCACCGGCCTCCTCTCGGCCGCTCCGCCGTGCGTTCCGTGTTCCGGATTTCTGCTTGGAACTGATGGGGGGTCCTCCAGGTCGGAATCCTCCACAATGCGCAAAGCTTCTACGTACACCGGAGTCTCTTGGGGGCAATACAATTCTCTGCTGCCTGTTTTGGCACCTTTCTTCGGGGTGTCGAGGATGCTGCGTTCTTTTTCCTGCCAGGCTTTCCGGATCTCTGCGCAGGACTTGAACTCGGGCTCCACCTCCTCCTCTAAGCCACTCCCACTTTTGGACCTGTGACGGTTCCTTTCTTGGCCCGCATCGTTAGGGGTGTCATTCGATCGGATGCCCGTAGATGAGTTCTGCCCCTCCTCGGAATTCTTACCGCCGCTATGCAGCAACGGGGATTCTCTGCTATGGGAAAGCTCCATCCCGTCTGGTGATTGGGCGCCATCAGACTGGCTCCGCCCTCTTTTGGAATGTTCCAGATTCGGGGCCAGCTGGCTCTGCCCTTCCTCGGAATCCTCGTGGCAGGAAGGCATTTGTGTGCTACATGATTGGCTCCTGCTCCTGACGGAATGATCATGATTGGAGGCGCTGGGGGGTGGGCGGGGCTTCCGGGATTTGGCCCTGCCCACTCTGCCATCCTGGGCATCATTTTGGCTTAAGATGCTGTTGAATCGAAGGACGGACTCCCGCACCACGCCGGTGGGCACAGCAGGGGTGCACTCTTTCTTGCCCGGTCCGGGCGCCTTCGTCAGTGCCTCTGCTCCCTCGTAATAACTCTTGATCTTCTCGATCAGCAGCCAGTCGTCTTTGCTTAGTGTAGACTCTCGCTTGGCCCCTTTCTCCTCTTTGTCCAAGCCAACCGATGAGCTCTGGGGGCACGGGGTCGGCCGGTTGGCTCCGTCTCCACCCCCCTGTGGCGGGTGCTCCCCGTCCATTGCCTCCTGCTCGGAGAAGACAGCGCCGTCGGCATCTTCCGGCTTGCTGCAGACTTCTTCTGAGGCCAGCTCCTCCAAGACGTGAAGGGGAGACGGGCCGTTCTCCTCATCCCGCTGCTGCTCCTCCTCTCCTTCAGAGGAGTCGCTGGCGAAGGAGTGGCCGAGCACCGGAGGGGCCCGTTCCTGGAGGGAGTCGCTTTGGGACGGGGCGCCGAGGGGCTCGAAGGGCACACCTTCCTGGGCGTCCGGCTCCTTCTCCTCCTCCTCCTCCAGTTCTTCCAGGGCATCGTTCTGGAGGGGTTGATCCTACGCAAAGGCAAAGACACAGAGGCTTGCTTCAGACATCACACGAAAGCATGCTTTGTTTTAACCCAGGCCCGTAGCTACCGCGGGGCCCACGGCCCACCATTTTTATGGGCCCCTCCCCTGAGCCTCGGCTCCCCCTCCTTCCCCCGTCCCCCCTCGCCTCCAATCATTTAACACGCAGAAGAGCAGAGGGCGGCTAGGCATCGGCAGACTCCCTCCCTGGGAAACCAGCAGGGCTTCACCTGGGCCGGCCTGGGCTTAGGGTTGGTCCCCTGAGTTGGAGCAGGCGGGAGGGGAGCCTTTGGGAATACTCTGCATCTGACGGACTGTGGGCGTCTTCCTTGGGAGCCGGCCTCACGGAACTCGGCGGAGGATCGACTGACTCCCGAGTAAACGGTGCCGGCTCAGGGTGCAGACACCCAAAGGGGGAACAATCGGGATCTAAACTGAATCGCCATTAAAAAGGGGGGGGCCTTCGGATTCGAGGAGAGAGGGCGGCGCGAGCTCCCTTCTTTGCCAGGAACCAGCCCTTTAAAGGCTTGGTCTCATGACCTGGGAAGGAGTCCAGCCCGCAGGGCTGCGGGGATAGGGAGGCGGCCAGTTTGCGAGCCGCTCAGCCAGCCCCTCCGCGGCCCTTCGCTCACCCCCTCCTGCAGCCACTGTCCGGAGAGGTCTGCCCGCCGCCCAGGGGTCATGTCATGGAAAAAGAGGTGCAGGAGCTCATTAGCACAACTCATTAACATAACTCATTTGCATATGCCACACCCCCTGACGTCACCGGACGTGTGTCAGAAGGCAACACCCACCGCTCAGGCGCCACTGGACTGTTCTGGATTGCTAGCTATTTGGGGGGGGGAGGAATGTGCAGATCTGTCCTCGCAGAGGAGGGAGAGCTTGTACCTGAATAAAACTTGGTCTTAAAGGTGCCACTGGACTGTTTTGGGCCCGGGGGGGGGCGGCTCTGCAACTTACCTGGCTGCTTCTTGCTCTGACTGAGGGCTGCTGGGAGCAGGGGGTGGGGATTGCTGCATGTGCCCGCCCCCTGGGCTCTTTACTGCCGGAGCTCCACTCCCGTGCGCTCCTGCAGGAAATGACGCCTGCCGCCGCCCCTCCCTTCTGTTCCCTAGCTCTCCTCAGCCCCCCCATGTGTAGCTCTCCCCACAGACCCGGGCACGCTGGGATGGCCAGCCGTCTCCCCCCCGGGATCATGCCAGAAGCAGCATGAGAGGAGGAGGGGGAAAGGGGAGGGGACGCGGGTAGTGGGTATGAGCACGGCATGGCAGTACCGCACCGACATAGAATAGCAGGCAGGCCCCCCGAGAAAAACATTCCCCTCCCTCCCTGAGCAAGAAGTTGTTAGCTTTGGGGCTGTTTTAACTATGGTCTGTTTGCAAACCCCGGATTTGGCCCGCAGATGATGGTTTGCCTCAACAAAAGCTGGAGCCATCGCCTTTGCTGGTTCCCCCGGCCTCCTTCGCAAAGATCCTGCTGGCTTCCTGGCCAGCAACACAGAGGAGGCTGGATTACAGAATAGTACTAATAATAAGGGCTGCGGTGGGTCAAGTGGTTAAGAGGAGGCTGAACTGCAGACCAGAAGGTCGGTAGTTCGGCAGTTTGAGACCCGAGTGCCGAGTGAGCTCCCGTCTCCGGCCCCAGCTCCTGCCAACCGAGCAGTTCGAAAGTAAGAAATTGCAAGTAGATAAATAGGTACCGCTTTGGTGGGAAGGTAACAGCGTTCCGTGAGCCTAGGTGTTTAGTCATGCTGGTCACATGACCACGGAAACGTCTTCGGACAGCGCTGGCTCTTTGGATTGGAAATGGAGACGAGCACCGCATCCCTAGAGTCGGATTCGACTGGCTTTCGAGCAAGGGAAACCTTTACCTTTTACCTTTACTAATAATAAACCAGGATGCCGCGACTCAGATAAAACCACAGTCAACGCCAATGTTCCCTCTAAGCTGTGGAGTCTTGTGAGCAAAAATTCTACTTTCTGAGCTACTGGCATTAAAGTTGTGAGTGAACGATTTGGCAAATGCAGAAATTAGTTTGCTCTGGAGCCCTCCTTCCTGAGCGAAGACAAAAATGTGCGAGCCGGAGGCTAAAAAACTGTGAGCTAGCTCAGACTAACTCTGCTTAGAGGGAACACTGGTCAACGCTAAACATGGTTAATGAACCAACCCAGAATTTCAGGTCCTACTGGGGGCTTTCCTAGCTAACCGTGGTCAGTGGAAGTGCCCACATCCGGATGGTCCCAGCGACCAGAGTCAGGGGATATAAACGATGGTTTGAAGTGATGCCGAAGAGTTGCTGGCACTCCACACCCGGGTGATATTTTGGATCCAGTTTTGTTTTTCTTTTCCCCAAAGATCCCGTTTCCTTTTTAGCAAGAGTCAAAGAGATCTTTGCAACCGAATGCAACCGAATACAACCAAATGCAACCGAAACGATGTAGAAAGCTACCAGCGGGTGTTCAGGCCACGCTCCGTGTAAGCTGTTTCTGTATTTTATTGGGTTCTGGGCTTTTCCTACCCGTCCCCCCACCGCAAGCATAGTTATTCATAACCCTCCTCTCCAGTCTTCAGCCTCACCTTTTCTATAAAGAAACAGATATCAAATAAAAGTGCCCCTGAGCGTGCACAGAATTCCTGTCCGCTAAGCCACCACAGCCAGTTCCTGCACACCTAGGGACCCAAATCATATCTGACCCTAAGTTGGGGAGTAGGTGCCTAGCTGCCGGCGACGGGAGAAGCGACTGCTCCGTTCCTTTAGAGACTGCGGGACTCATTGCCCCATGAGCTTTGGAGAACAGCTGGCGTAAATGGCTTTAGGAAAACAGCTGGATAGATTCGCAGCCAGAGGTGGCTGGTAGCCCAAAGTGGCCATTAGGGGGTAGCGAAATTATCTAGGGCTCGTCCCTTGGTTCAAGTATATTGAGGATAGACAATTAAGAACATAAGAACATCAGAAGAGCCCTGTTGGATCAGACCAGTGAGGGTCCCTCTAGCCCAGCATCCCGTCTCACACAGTGGCCAACCTGTTCCTCTGTACAGCCAACAACAGGGCAGAGAGGCCGAGGCCTTCCCCTGATAAGAACATCAGAAGAGCCCTGCTGGATCAGACCAGTGGCCCATTTAGTCCAGCATCCCATCTCACACGGTGGCCAACCATTTCCTCTGGAAAGCCAACAATAGGGCAGAGAGGCCGAGGCTTTCCCCCAATGTTGCCTCCTCCTGGCACTGGGATTCAGAGGTTTAGTGCCTCTGAATGTGGAGGTTCGTCTCAGTCACCACCATGGCTAGTAGCCATTGATAGACTTATCCTCCATGAATCTCTCAAATCCCCTTCCAAAGCTGTTTATTCCTGTGGCCATCACTACACCGTCTGGCAGCGAATGCCACATTTGAAACCTTTGTTGGGTGAACAAATATGCCTTTTGTTTAGCAGCACAAGAAGGCGAAGAGTTGGTTTCTATGCCCTGCTTTTCACTACCCGAAGGAGTCTCAGAGCGGCTTACAGTCGCCTTCCCTTCCCCTCCCCACAACAGACACCCCGTGAGGCAGACTGGGGCTGAGAGAGCTCTGAGAACTGCTCTTGGGAGAACAGCTCTGGGAGAACTTGTGACTGACCCAAGGTCACCCAGCTGGCTTCATGTGGAGGAGTGGGGAATCAAACCCGGTTCTCCAGATTAGAGTCCACCGCTCTTAACCACTACACCAAACTGGTGCACAAATCTTAGCAGTGGTACAGGACAGGGTTGCCGGCCTCCAGGTACGGCCCGGAGTTCTCCCAGGACCTGTAACCTGTCTCCAGACGACCTGCTCCCAAAGCTTGGAAGGAAAATCCGGAGGCTCCACCTCCTTGGTTACCTGTGCACCCGCGCTGGACACCTCCAGGTTCGCCGGTCCCAGAAGAGTCCCCGATTCCTTGTCCAGGCCCCGCTGGCTTAGCAGCTCCAGGATCTCCTCTGTGATGGACAGGTTGGCAGGGACGGGCTCTTCGGGGAGAGAGAACTCCCCCTCTCCTTCCTCCGGGTCCGAATCCCCCGGCTCAGCCTCCATCACGCTGGATGCCAGAGTGCAGGGACTCCCGGAGGGGCGGCCGGGCTCGGCGGCCGGGAAGAGCTCTCCGTCGCTGTCGGCGTGCTGCACAGAGAGAACGTGGCATCACAAACGAGTATCAGGTGGGCCTTGTGAGGCCAACGGTTCTAACACGAGACTTGACGGAAGGGATCCCCCCAAGGGCTTGCCATCCTCCAGGCGGTGGCTGGAGAACTCCGGGTGACGGAGATCAGTTTACCCGGAGAAAATGGCTGCCTTGAAAGGTGGGCTCTGTGGGCGCTGCATCCCCTTGAAGACCCTCCCCGCCCCAAACCCCACCCTCCTCAGGCTCCGCCCCCAGGATCTCCACGTCTTTCCCAACCCAGAGCTGGCAACTCTAATCCCCAACGGGGTGCCCGTGGGCGCCACGGAACCCTCCGGCAGTTTCCCCGGAGCCCATGTGGGTCCTTTGCCTAGCAAGGCTTCTGATTGGCTACTGGGGATTTGATTGGCCGTTCGGATCTATTAAAAAGTTGCTTTGGCAGCAGCTGGCAGCACAACACAAGCATCTCTGGTGGCCATTTTGTGGCCGGCCCCACCTCCTGCAACGGCCATTTTGTGGCAGCCGTTTTGTGGCCACGCCCACCGTGTTGTGTCAGAATTCCAAAGGTGCCCACAGGGTCAAAACGTTTGGGGACCCGTGCTTTACAGATTTAAAAGAAGCAAACTGGGCACCATTACGCCCAGTATCTTTCCCTTTGTTTAGGGTTGCCAAATCTAAATCACTCACCGGCGGGGGGGAGCGTCTTCTCGCTCCGGGAGCTGGCTGGGGATGTGTGCGCGCGCGCACACGCGCCATTGGAATGTCACCGGAAGTGACACACGACGTAGCACGTTGGGGGCGTGGCCAAGATCGTCGGGGGGGAACCATATGGTTTCCCCCCCCGACGATCTGGGCCCCCCCCCCCACACCCCCCCAACGTGTCGTACGTCGTGCGTCACCTCTGGTGACGCAGCTTTGGGGGGCGGGGTTCCCCCTGGGGCCCAATTTTGCCCCCCGGCCCCATTTGGCAACCCTACCTTTGTTGCTTTACGGGACAACATCCAGGCCCAGGCATTAGAACATTTGGACCGTACCTTTCCAGAACTTCAAACAGAATCCACAATCGATTTTTGCTCTCTTGGTAAAGGAATGACGACCTTGGTGTTCCCTCTAAGCTGAGTTAGTGTGAGTTAGCTCACAGTTTTTTAGCCTCCGGCTCACATTTCTGTCTTAGCTCACGAAGGGCAGCTCCGGAGCAAATGAGTTTACGCAGCAGCCAAATCGCTCGCTCACAACTTTAATGCCAGCAGCTCACAAAGTAGGATTTTTGCTCACAAGACTCCACAGCTTAGAGGGAGCGTTACCTTGGACAGTCGAACAGTGGCAGCTGCTAATTTTTGTCCACCTCGAACCATCCAAACCCCCCAGAAATTCCCAAAGCGTTCATGGCGTCAACTCTAGAAGCAAAACCTCTCTTGGGCTCTGCTGGAATTTAATTGCCAGGATTTTGACGGTGCGACGGCAGGTAAGCTGTGGCAGCCATTTTTTAGGCTTGCCATTTCCCGGGGGGTGGGTGGGTTGCCTGCTTTAGGGACCCCAATCCGCCGGTCCAGATCCGGACGGTGGGGGGAACCCCTCCCAAAAAGTGCCGGGATCGCTCCCAGCACGTCGCCGGGGGGATGCTCTAGCACTCAGCCTAAAAACTCTATGGTACCATAGAGTTTCTGGCCGAATGCTAGAGCGTAACCCTGGCGACGTGCCCAGAGCGATGACGTCACTTCCGGGTGATGTCATTGTGGCATGTGCTCCCGAAGATCTCGATGAAGAGGCTCCGTCCCCCTGCCAAACGCAGGTAGGGACCTGGCAACCTACGCAGCAGCCATTTTGTGGTTGCGCCCACCATGCTCTGTCAGAAATTCACAGGCGTGTGCGGGCTCCAAAACGTTGGGGACCCCTCGTCCACTCTCACGCCCGGGGGGTCGTCTCCCAAGAGGGCCCCTTGAGGAAAACAGCTTCTTAGCCAAACCTCATCCACGCCTAGTAAACCCTTAATCTGGATTCTTCCACATTCCGCCTTGGAAACGTTTTAAGACGTTGCCATTAGAGACCTGCATCGAGGCATTAAGATTTAATGGTTTTTCTTGATGCCTTTAGTGAAATCCGAGAAGTATCTCTCAAGCTACTGAAACTACAATGGCTTTTTAAAAATAAATTCCTGGTCTGTTACAATATTCCCTCTAAACTATGGAGTCTTGTGAGCAAAAATTCTACTTGGTGAGCTACTGGCATTAAAGTTGTGAGTGAGCGTTTCGGCTGCCGCATCAATTAGTTTGCTCTGGAGCCCTCCTTCCTGAGCGGAGACAAAAATGTGTGAGCCGGAGACTAAAAAACTGTGAGCTAGCTCACACTAACCCAGCTTAGTGGGAACACTGGTCTGTTATATGCATATCTTATCTATTTGCTTTGCTTTTATAAATAAAGGTAAAGGTTCCCTTGCTCGAAAGCCAGTCGACTCCGACTCTAGGGTTGCGGTGCTCATCTCCGTTTCAAAGCCGAAGAGCCAGCGCTGTCCGAAGACGTTTCCGTGGTCATGTGGCGGCATGACTAAACACCAAGGCGCACGGAACACTTTTACCTTCCCCCCAAAGTGGTACCTATTTATCTACTTGCAATTTCTTGCTTTCGAACTGCTAGGTTGGCAGGAGCTGGAACTAGAGACGGGAGCTCGCTCCGTCATGCGGCACTACTCGGGTCTTGAACTGCTGAACGACCGACCTGCCACAGCCTGCAGTTCAGCGTCTTAACCACTTGAGCCTCCGCGGTGTTTATAATCCCTAGTAAAATTGTATGTTTCTCGCTGGCTCATTCCATTTGGGACGCTGCGGGGAAGAGAGTCAGTGAGGGGACGGGGACGTCTTGCTGTGGGAAATACATCTGCCACCCCCATCAATAGGGCAAGTCCACAGACGGTAACCTACCTTTAACTCAGTCATGTCTGAGAACATCCCGAGCAGGGAGGAGAGGAGAAGAAAAGAAGAAAAGTTACAATCAACGATTGAGAGAAAGCAGCCAGATTTAATTTTTTAAAAAGAAAACTAACAGCATTAGCCACAGAAATAAGAACGTCTGAAGAGCCCTGCTGGATCAGACCAGTGAGGGTCCATCTAGCCCAGCATCTCGTCTCACAGAGTGGCCAACCAGGTCCCATGGAGGGCCAGCAACAGGGCAGAGAGACCAAAGCCTTCTTCTGCTAAGAACAACAGACGAGCCCTGCTGGATCAGACCAGTGAGGGTCCATCTAGCCCAGCATCTCGTCTCACAGAGTGGCCAACCAGGTCCCATGGAGGGCCAGCAACAGGGCAGAGAGACCAAAGCCTTCTTCTGCTAAGAACAACAGACGAGCCCTGCTGGATCAGACCAGTGGTCCATCTAGCCTAGCATCCCATCCCACATAGTGGCTAACCAGGTCCCATGGAGGGCCAGCAACAGGGCAGAGAAGAAGAAGAAGAAGAAGAAGAAGAAGAAGAAGAAGAAGAAGAAGAAGAAGAAGAAGAAGAAGCAGAAGAAGAAGAAGAAGAAGAAGAAGAAGAAGCAGAAGCAGAAGAAGAAGAAGAAGAAGAAGAAGAAGAACAAGAAGAAGAGATTGGATTTATACCCCGCCCTTCACTTGGAGTCTCAGAGCGGCTTACAAACTCCTTTCCCTCCCCCTCCCCACAACAGACACCCTGTGAGGTGGGTGGGGCTGAGAGAACTCTGACACAAACTGCTCTTTTTCAAGGACAGCTGTGCCAGAGCTTGTGACTGACCCAAGGTCACATCAGCAGGTGCAAGTGGAAGAGTGGGGACTCAAACCCGGTTCTCCCAGATTAGAGTCCACACACTTAACCACTACACCAAACAGAGATACCAAGGCCTTCTCCTGCTAAGAACAACAGAAGAGCCCTGCTGGATCAGACCAGCGGTCCATCTAGCCCATCATCCCGTCTCACAGAATGGCCAACCAGTTCCCGTGGAGGGCCAGCAACAGGGCAGAGAGACCAAGGCCTTCTCCTGCTAAGAACAACAGAAGAGCCCTGCTGGATGAGACCAGTGGTTACTGTAGTCCAGCATCCCGTCTCACAGAGTGGCCAACCAGTTCCTCTGGAGAGCCAACAACAGGGCAGAGAAACTGAGGCCTTCCCCTGTTGACAACATCAGAAGAACCCTGCTGGATGAAAACCAATGGTCCCTCTAGTCCAGCATCCTGTCTCCCACAGGGGCCAGCCAGTTCCTCTGGAGGGCCAACAACCGGGCAGAGAGGCCGAGGCCTTCCCCTGAAGTTGCCTCCTGGCTTGGGATTCAGAGGATTAGTGCCTCTGAATGTGGAGGTTCCCCTCAGTCACCATGGCTAGTAGCCCCTGATGGATGTATCCTCCATGAATCTATCTAACCCCCCTTTTCAAGCTGTCTATTCCTGTGGCCATCACTATATCTTCTGGCCGCGAACCCCACATTTTAATCACCCTCTGCGTAATAAATAAACGATTTCCTCTCGTCCATTCTGGACCCACCCCTCATCAACTTCACGGGGTCCCCTCGTGTGCTAGTCTTTTGGGAGAGGGAGGAAAGTTGTCTCTCTGTCAACTCTCTCCACCCCGTGCATAATTTTATAAACCTCTCCCAGGTCCCCCCCCCCTTAGCCGTGCTAGTCTTTTGGGAGAGGGAGGAAAGTTGTCTCTCTGTCAACTCTCTCCACCCCGTGCATAATTTTATAAACCTCTCCCAGGCCCCCCCCCCTCCTTAGCCGTCTCTTTTCTCCACTGACAAGTCCCAGACCCTTCCGCCTTTCCTCCGAGGGAAGGGGCTCCAGAACAGTAGCAACGGCGTCCCGTTCTCTTGGCAGATCGCCTCGATGGAGAGTTTGGCAGCCGCGTTAATGGGCACTTCAGAACCCTCCTTAAAAACAGCTCCATTAAGACCAGGTTACGAGCCCCGTTTCCTCTCAACTGTCTCTGGCCAGGACTCCCAGAGCGACCCGAGATCCCTTTGGTGGAAGTGCCGGGCGGGCCGAGCTGGGGGTGTTGTGCAGCACAAGGCACCCGTGAGCTCTCCAGGAAAACTCCGCTGGGCACCGTCTTTTGCGACGGGCGGTGGCTCGCCAGGATAGCCAAACAAAATTCCTTTGTTTGGAATTGCCTGAGCTGATGTTCCATAGTGCGGAACGAGACGCACACTCGCACACGAAGCTCCCTTATACTTAAGCAAACCATCGATCCATCAAGGTCAGTATTGTCTACTCAGGCCGGCAGCCGCTCTCCAGGGCCCCGGGCTGTAGTCTTTCCCATCACCTCCCATCTGATACTTTTAACTGGAGGCCCCGGGGATTGAACCGGGGAACTCCTGCATGCCAAGCAGAGGCTCTGGCCACGGACACAGGGCCCCTCTTCGTGGCTCTCCAGGGCCTCAGGCGGAGAAGTCTCTCACAACCCCTACTGCCTGGCTCTTCCAATTGGAGATGTTGGGGATTGAACCTGGGACCTTCTGCATGCCAGGCAGAGGCTCTTCCACTGAGCCACAGCCCCTCTTTACAGCTCTCCAGGGTCTCAGGCGGAGGTCTTTCATAAGAACATAAGAGACGCCAATGTTGGATCAGGCCAAAGGCCCATCCAGTCCAACACTCTGTCACACAATGGCCAAAAATACCAGGTGCCATCAGGAGGTCCAGCAGTGGGGCCAGGACACCAGAAGCCCTCCCACTGTTGACCCCCCCGCAAGCACCAAGAAGACAGAGCATCCGTTGCCCCAGAGCCCCTACCTATACCTTGTGGCTAATAGCCACTGATGGACCTCTGCTCCATATGCTTATTCAATTCCCTTTTGAATTGATTTCCCATCACCTCCTGCCCGGCCCTTTTAGCTGGAGATGCCGGGGATTGAACCCGGGACCTTCTGCATGACAGGCAGAGGCTCTACCCCTGAGCCACAGTCCCTCTTGACAGCTCTCCAGGGTCTCAGGCGGAGGTCTTTCCCATCACCTCCTGCCTGGCCCTTTTGAACTGGAGATGCTGGGGACTGAACCTGGGACCTTCTGCATGCCAGGCACAGGCTCTGGCCACTGAGCCACAGTCCCTCGCCAAATGCGAACATGCATGAAGCTGCCTTCTACTGAACCAGACCCTCGGTCCACCAAGGTCAGTATTGTCTACTCAGACTGGCAGCTGCTCTCCAGGGTCTTCAGACAGAGCTTTTTCACATCACCTCCTACTTGATCCATCTGGTCCTCTTTAACTGGGAATGCCGGGGATTGAACCTGGGACCTTCTGCATGCCAAGCAGAGGCTCTGCCACTGAGCCCTGGTTCCTCCTTCCTACTGAGAGGCTCACGGTGCCTTAAAGGGCTAACAGACTGATTGTGGCAGAAGCTTTTTTGATCCGGAAGTCCCGCCTTCTCCTTCAAGACCCATCAGCCCGCTGAGGGTATTATACCTCTTGCCTTAGAGAATACGTACATCAGTCTTTGTCTGCCACAATCAATCTGTTAGTCATTAAGGAGCTCTCTGGCTCTCTGTCTTGGATGGGATCCGAAGTCTTGATTTGGAAGACATTAAAAGCAGAAAGTAAGACTGGCTGGTTTGGTGGCCCTGAACAAGACACTTCCTTGCCAAATGGGGATGGAGGATGGTTTGCCAGAGAACTGGAAGACGGCCCACTAGAAGATTCCCTTTCCCTGGCCTTCTTTTATCTACTTCTGGCCAAACAATACCTGATCCCGCAAAACTTTTCATGGGAGTGGGAAACATTTCATAGAAATGGGAATTGCTCCGTAACAACCATCAGTTTAGAACAATGGATTCCCCCAGGACCAAACAGTGACAAAGGATTCTTATCTCACTATAGATGCTAGTTTTCTGCCCACCAGCTTTTCCCCTCTTCCAACTGGAGATGTTGGGGATTGAACCTGGGGCTTTCTGCATGCCAAGCAGAGGCTCTTCCACTGAGCCACAGACCCTCTTTACAGCTCTCCAGGGTCTCAGGCTGAGGTCTTTCACTTCACCTCCTGTGTGGCCCTTTTTAACTGGAGATGCTGGGGACTGAACCCGGGACCTTTAAATCAAGCTCCTTTCCTATTGTACCTTTGCATCCTGGTAACTCCCCTCCCACCTTCTGACCGAGATATAAGGACTTAGGGATCTCCAGCTTGTATCTGACGAAGCGAGCTTGGGCTCCCGAAAACTTACGCCCCCCCAAATTTTTTTTGTGGATCTCTAAGGCGTTACGGGACTTGAATCCAGCTCTTCTACTGCACGGCTACCCTCAAACTATTCTGACGCCTTTCAGGGATTCTTCAACGAGGTCTTGAGGCTGACTCTGGGTCAGATTAAGCCTTTCCGTCTCCTTAATGAACAACAGAGAGCCAGTTTGGTGTGGTGGTTAAGAGCGCAGATTCTAATCTGGGAGAGCTGGGTTTGATTTCCCCACTCCTCCACGTACAGCTGCTAGTGCGACCTTGGGTCAGTCACAAGTCCTCTCTGAGCTGTTCTCTCAAGAGCAGTTTCTCTCAGAGCTCTCTCAGCCCCACTGACCTCACAGGGTGCCTGTTGTGGGAAGGGGAAGGGGAAGGAGATTGTAAATTGCTCTGAGACTCCTTTGGGTAATAAAGGGCAGGGTATACAGGGCCGGCTCACTCACTAGGCAAACTAGGCTCTCGCCTAGAGCGCGCCGGCCCTTAGGGGCGCCAAACTGGCACACACACACCCTGTTCTGGTTCAGCTGCAAACACTACTGAGTTTTAAACATGTTATGATCTTTCTGATGATACAAACACCAATTCCACCAAAGAACTTAGCCCTCTGGGCACAGAAGGGTCACTCAGCTGAGTCAAAGAAGAATCTAAGTAGGGGGGCTATTACACAAGGACACTCAAGTTGCAACTGACTTATGGCAACCCCAGCAAGGAACTGTCAAGGCAAGTGAGAAGCAGAGGTTGTTTGCGACTTTGCAGAGTCTTCCTTGGTGGAAGCCAGATGTGCAAAGCAGGCAAAGTTACAGAAGCAAAAGTGAGTGTTAAGAGCATGGGTGCCAGGGGAACGGGAGGTCCGGGGTACAGATCCAATTAATGGGTCCGAGCCATGGTGGGCGCACGGGGGGGGGGGACCGCCAGAAGGGATCCTCGCCTAGGCTGCAAAATAAGCTGGGGCCGGCCCTCCAATAACTTCTAGCACATTTCGCCCTCTGCGCACCTCACATTCACTCTTTTAGAAGTCGGTTTCAGACGCGAGTCGTGTCGGTCTTCCGTAGAAGAATGGGATCTGCATCCAACGGCACCTTCGAGGCCAACCAGCTTTTTGCGGGGTAGAAGCTTTCAAGCCTCAAAGGTCCCTTCCTCAGATAACTTTATCAGAAAGCTTCGGCTTTCTGACCTGAGAATATTGTTGGTCTCTAGGATGCTGCCGGACTGGAACCTAAACTTCCAATTCTCTCTTTTTTAATAATTAAAGAAAAAACCCCTGTCTCCTAGACCCAGTTCCCTCTTTCCGGGAAAAGACTTTGTGAAATTTTGAATTTGAATTTTGAATTTGAAAGTTATTTCGAATGTCAATACTGTTCAGTATTTTGAATTTGAACGTTATTTCGAATGTCAGTACTGGGGGGATGGAAAGGGTCTGTGATCCTCAGAAATATCTCGGCGACACTTGGGATTGTGAGGAAAGGGCGGGAGGCGTCAGGCGCTGCTTCACGACGACACTGCAAGGTAGGGCCTTCAGTCTTCTTCTTCGACAGGTGGGGGAGGGGACTGAGGCCGAGGAGGTCCGAACCCAAATCCCAAATGGGCACAGCGTTAAGGGAAGGAAGAACTTACTCGCTCGATGAAACGATCCTCCGGACTCCTTCGCTGGTTCTGGGGAGGGAGAAGAACAGAGAGAGAGAGAGAGAAATGTCAATTGAGAGGCGGGGGGGAGATGGAGGATAAGGTAGAGTCACTTTAGGACCAAGCGGGCTCTTGCTGAGTCGCAACGAGTATTGTTGAGCAGGCGGGGAATACATTTAGATTACTGGCCTTGGTCTGGAGTATGGCGGAGGGGCTGGGAGTGTTGGAACAGGATCCGGGAGAACCAGGCTCGAATCCCCCACTCGTGCCGTGGAAGTTCGCCGGATGACCTCGGGCCAGTGGCACACTCGTAGCCTAACCTCCCTCACAGGGTTGTTGTGGTGAGGATTAAATGGAGGAGAGGGGAATTAGGTAAGCTATCTTGGGTCCCCATTGGAGAGAAAGGTGGGGGTATAAATGAAGTCAAGAAAGAAAGAAAGAAAGAAAGAAAGAAAGAAAGAAAGAAAGAAAGAAAGAAAGAAAGAAAGAAAGAAAGAAAGAAAGAGAGGAGGAGGAAGAGGAGGAGGAGATTGGATTCATACCCCGCCCTTCACTTCCCAAAGGATTCTCAGAGCGGCTTACAAACTCCTTTCCCTTCCCTTCCCTTCCCCACAATAGACACCCTGTGAGCAATGCTCCCTCTAAGCTGTGGAGCCTTGTGAGCAAAAATTCTGCTTTGTGAGCTACTGGCATTAAAGTTGTGAGTGAGCAATTTGGCTATGGCATCAATTACTTTGCTCTGGAGCCATCCTTCCTGAGCCAATAAGAAAATGTATGAGCCAGAGGCTAAAAAACTGTGACCTGGCTCACACTAACTCAGCTTAGAGGGAACACTGCCTGTGAGGTAGGTGGGGCTGAGAGAGCTCTGACAGAAACTGCTCTTTTTCAAGAACAGCTCTGACAGAACTATGGAAGGAAGGAGGGATAGAGAGAAGAAAGAGAGAGAGAGAGAATGACAGAAAGAAAGAGAGAGATTCCTTTTTAAGAGAAAGGAAGGAAGGAAGGAGAGAGAAAGAGAGAGAAAGCGAAAGAGAAAGAAGATAGAAAGAGAAAGGCAGAGAGAGAGAGATCTCTTTTTAAGAAAGAGAGAGAAGATAAAAAGAGAGAGAGAGAGAGGCAGACAGAAAGAAAGAGAGAGAAGATAAAAAGAGAAAGAGAGAGAGAGAGGCAGACAGAAAGACAGAAAGATAGAAAGAGAGATCCAAGAGAGAGAGAGAGGCAGACAGAAAGACAGAAAGATAGAGAGATCCAAAAGAATGAAAGAGAAAGAGAGAAAGAAAAGAGAGAGAGAGAAAGAGAAAGAAGAGGAGGAGGAGGAGAAGGAACAGTTTGGATTTATACCCCATCCTTCACTCGGAGTCTCAGAGTGGCTGACAAACTCCCTTCCCTTCCCCTCCCCACAACAGACACCCCGTGAGGGAGGTGGGGCTGAGAGAGCTCTGACAGAAACTGCTCTTTTTCAGGGACAGCTCTGACGGAACTACGGCCTGCCCAGGGTCATCCAACCAGCTGCAAGTGGAGAAGTGGGGAATCAAACTCGGTTCTCTCAGATTAGGGTCCGTGCACTTCACCACCACACCAAACTGGTGCAGGCAGGCAGAGAGAGAGAGAGAGAGGAGAGAGAGAGAGAGATATCCCTTTTAAAGAGGAAGGAAAGAAGAAAGGAAGGAGAGAGAAAGCGAAAGAGAAAGAAGACAGAGAGAAAGAGAAAGGTAGAGAGAGAAAGATCCCTTTTTAAGAAAGAAACAGAGAGAGAGAAGATAAAAAGAGAAAGAAAGAGAGAGAGGCAGGCAGAAAGAAAGAAAGATAGAGAGAAGGAAAGAAAGGAAAGAAAACTCATTTCCCAGCTTGCGTCCAGGGAGACCAATGATTTCCTGATGGCACACTGCCCTCTAGTGGCACTCTGCAGAGCAACTAGCACCATCCGGAAATTCCCAAGGATTTCAGTCACGAGCCGTCACCGTCTGGTAATGCCCTGGGCCCATACTTGCCGCCACACCCTTCCCCACATGCCCTTCCAGCACACCCTCACCCGATTGCCTGCGCCCACGGCGATAGGATCCACTCTTCTCCAGCAGAAGGATGGGGCAGCTACGCCGAGCTCTCTCGGGACTATACATGTATTCGGGCGGCTCTGGAAGAAGAAAGGGAGAGCGCCGTTGTGCCTAGAAGGTCATGCTCACGGCACCGCTGAGCCATCGCTTTTGCTCTGGCTTGATGGCGACACTTGGGCAGGCCAACTTGGCCACTAAGAGGAAGCCCGGACTTATCTATCTAGCATCGGCCTAGTCTCCTGGGGCGAACAGCGGGTTCCATCAGGCGAGCAGGGAGATTCTCTGTGCTTCCATAATTTCCTCTTTCCCCCAGTTTACACACAGTCTGATTTAAATGTGATGCTGGTGAGGCCCCACATTCAAATCTGCACTGTTCTCGTGTAAACCGTGCTGCAAGCAGCTTTACATGGAATCACAGAGTTGGAAGGGACCTCCAGGGTCATCTAGTCCTACCCCCTGCACAATGCAGGAATTTCACAACTACCTCTCCCACACACACACACCCCCAGTGACTGCTGTTCCACGCCCAGAAGATGGTAAAAATCCTCCAGGATCCCTGGCCAAACCGGTCTGGAGGAAAATGGCTGCCTGACCCCAAAGTGGCAACCGGCATTTCCCTGGGCGTGTAAGAAAGGGCCACGAGAACTAAGCACTGAGGCAACCCTTCCTGCCCTCCCTCTCGTGATCTGCCGAAGTTCACACAATCAGCATTGCTGTCAGATGGCCATCTAGCCTCTGCTTGGAAACCTCCGAAGAAGGAGAGCCTACCACCACCTCCCGAGGAAGCCTGTTCCACTGAGGAACCGTTCTAATGGTCAGGAAGTCCTTCCTAATATTTAGCCGAAAACTCTTCGGATTTAATTTCGACTTGTTGGTTCTGGTCCGACCTTCTGGGGCAAAAGAAAACAACTCCGCACCATCTACTAGATGACAGCCCTTCAAGGACTTGAAGATGGTGATCCTATCACCTCTTTGTTATCATATCCTTCGTTAGCGATCCGATATCACACAACATCTGTGGCTCTCTGGCGCGCAGACTCGGCATGCCTAGCTGGCTTCGCACAGACCGCAGCACAGTTTCAGGAACCCTAACCCGCTCAGTTCTGTCCCGTCCATTTTGAAAGCCATCGGTACCAGCGGTCACTAGCACGTCTTGTGGTCTAATGCTCCCTCTAAGCTGCGGAGCCTTGTGAGCAAAAATCCTACTCTGTGAGCTCCTGGCACTAAAGCTGTGAGCGCGCGATTTGGCTGCTGCATGAAATCAGTTTGCTCTGGAGCCCTCCTTCCTGAGCTGAGTCAAAAATATGTGAGCTGGAGGGTAAAAAACTGCGAGCTGGCTCGCACCGACTCAGCTTAGAGGGAGCACTGCTTGTGGCGGTGAGTTCCGCCGTCGGCCCGATGCTCTGAAGTCTTTTCAAAGCGCTTCTGGCGGCGGCGCCTCCTTACAGCTCGCCCCGCCTCTCTCACCTGACTGCCGCCTGCCGCGGGTGCAGCCCTTGGACTCGTCCGGCCGAGGGGAAGGCAGCGGCTTCCTCGGCGTGTCCGCGAAGATCTCTGGGGAATCTGCAGCGAAGGGGGGAACGGGATGGCCCGAAAGAACGCACAGAGCTCAGACTGAGTGCTGGAGAAGTACGCTGTGGGGCCGAGCCCCGATATCTCTGGAAAGAGAGGGGAAGGGGAGGGAAGACACTAAAACACTTCCTCTGGAAGCTGTTCTCCAGCAGGACTTGCTTTGCCTGTGTCGGAAAGAAAGAGAAGGCAGAGGGTCAGATCAGCCGCCTGGGAGCCGGTTCTAGGAGGGAACCCAGTTGCGTCTTCAACAAGACACAGGCCCGTAGCTACAGTAGGGCATCTTGGGGCTGCCCCCCCCCGACTTCCCACCCCGGCCTCCCGACTTCTCTCTCTCTCTCTCTCTCATCGCTTTTTAAAACCTTTTACTCTCTCGTCACTCCTGACACAGCCTGTGTGTGTGTGTGTGTGGGGGGGGTGCCCCCAACCAATGGTCCCTCTAAGCTGTGGAGTCTTGTGAGCAAAAACTCTACTCTGTGAGCTACCGGCATTAAAGTTGTGAGCGAGCGATTTGGCTACTGCATAAATTAGTCTGCTCCGGAGCCCTCCTTCCTGAGCGGAGACAAAAATGTGTGAGCTGGAGGCTAAAAAACTGTGAGCTGGCTCACCCTAACTCAGCTTAGAGGGAACACTGCCCCCAACTTATTTAAATGCCACCCAAAGTAAAAAAAACCCAACAACCTGGCTACCGGCCCTGCATGCACAGGAGTAACCCCCCAATTTTGGCACTCCTGCGAACATCTGGGGGCTCTGCGAGGGCTTCGCTCCGGCCACAGGATCCATCTACATGCATCGTCGGTGTCGTCCGTATTAAAAAATAAAGTGGTATCGGTGGTGCGTTCAGGTGTCGCGTCAGCACGGGTTTGGTGGTGGAAAGTGCCGTCGAGTCACGGCTCCCTTATGCTGGCCCCGTGGGGTTTCAGGGCAAGCGACGTTCGGAGGTGGGTTGGCCATCGCCTGCCTCTGCGTGGCGACCCCGGACTTCCTTGGTGGTCTCCCATCCAAGGACTAAACAAAGCCGACCCTGCTTAGCATCTGGGCTCTGACAAGAGTGAGGTACCCTGGGCCATCCAGGTGAAGGCAACAGACGTTCAGAGGTGGTTCGCCATGGCCTGCCTCTGCATAGCAACCCCGGACTTCCTTGGTGGTCTCCCATCCAAGGACTAAACAAAGCCGACCCTGCTTAGCATCTGAGCTCTGACAAGAGTGAGGTACCCTGGGCCATCCAGGTGAAGGCAACAGACGTTCAGAGGTGGTTGGCCATCGCCTGCCTCTGCGTAGCAACCCTGGCCTTCCTCGGTGGTCTCCCGTCCAAGTACCCACCAGGGCCGACCCTGCTTAGCTTCCCATATCTGATGAGGTCAGGTGAGCCTGGGCCATCCAGGTCAGGTCAAGAGACCTTTGCCATCGCCTGCCTGTCAGCTATGCTGCCATGGGGGTTGGGGAGTTCCTTTTGTGTCTTGTTAAGGGCTCTTGCATGCCTATCCCGGCTGTTCTGCCTTTGCTGAAACGCTGATCTCGACAGATGTGCAGGAGGAGGTTGTGTTGTCTGGAGAAGCTCCTATGTACCGTGAGAGACTCCGGGTTCCCAGCTTTAGCCACCTAACGGTTGCCTGGCTTATCCCGCGTGCGGGAGGGTGCCTAATTGGCCAATGCCATGGGGTGTGTGGGGGTGCATACAAATACCCTATACCCTATATCCTATTCTGCTGTACTGGCTGTGGCCATTCTTAACAGTGCCTGTGTTACTGCATCTATAGGTAAAGGTAAAGGTTTCCCTTGCTTGAAAGCCAGTCGAGTCCGACTCTAGGGTTGCGGCGCTCATCTCCATTTCCAAGCCGAAGAGCCAGCGCTGTCCGAAGACATTTCCGTGGTCACGTGGCCGGCATGACTAAACACCGAGGCGCACGGGACGCTGTTCCCTTCCCACCAAAGGGGTACCTATTTATCTGCATCTGTAGCTTTGCCATAAAAGTATAACCGTTTCTGAATGCGTGTGCTTCGTGGTGAGCTGTGGGTTCTGACACTGCCTCTGCGTAGCGACCACAAACTTCCAAGCTTCTGAGATCTGAGGAGTCCAAGCTGGCCTGGGCCCATCCAGGTCAAGGCGAGAGACATTCACAGGTTCGCCATCGCCTGCCTCCGCACAGCAACCGTGGACTTCCTCGGTGGTCTCCTACCCAAGTACTAACCAGGGCTGACCCTGCTTTGGTTCCGAGATCTGAGGACTCCGAGCTAGCTTCGGCCGTCCAGGTCAAGGCAGCCCTAATCTGCGGGCACCCCAAAAGGTGAAACCAGTAGCCATCTCGGATGTCCTTGTTTTCGTGGAAAAATTAATGCCAAGGCTCGTCGCTGTTTGGACAGCACGACCACTCTCCTCCCGAGTCACGGACAGAATCGAACCTTCTCCGAAGAGGAGGTAAAACTAGATGTCGCTCTAGGGTCGCCAGCTCTGGGTCTGGGAATGCCTGGAGATTTTGGGGGTGGAGCCTGAAGAGGGCGGGGCTTGGGGAGGGGAGGGGCTTCAGTGGGGTCTAGTGACATACAGCCCACCTTCAAAAGCAGCCATTTTCTCCAGGGGAACTGATTCCCTGCGGCCGGGAGATCGGTGTTCCCTCTAAGCTGTGGAGTCTGGTGAGCAAAGATTTTACTTTGTGAGCTGCTGGCATTAAAGTCGTGAGCGAGCGATTTGGCTCCTGCATAAATTAGTTTGCTCTGGAGCCCTCCTTCCTGAGCTAAGAAAAAAAACGTGTGAGCCGGAGGGTAAAAAACTGTGAGCTGGCTCACACTAACTCAGCTTAGAGGGAACACTGGTGGTACTCCCAGGAAATCTCCAGCCTCTGCCTCTGGAACTTGAGAAACATGTTCTCCTAGGCAGGTTACTATGTTTGCCGCAAGGGTTCCGATGGGACCCTAGAAAACTGCAGCCATTTTAAGAGTTCTATACTCACAAAGGGAATTCATTGCGCCTTATGTCTTGTATGTACATCACTGTCCTTGGGAAAGGATTCTATTCGATAAGGGTGAATGACTAGAGTCCCCTGGGACGAGTGCTTGTGAAACTGACAAGAAGCGGTTTGCGTGTTTGAACGGAGTGTAAACCTGCTCTTCCATATACTGTTTGGGTGAACCGATGTTTGTTAATCCTTGACACAATATTTGTATAATAGTATAGAAAAAAATTTAAAAAAGAAAAATAAAGAGCGCAAAACAGATCTACCTTAAGCATACACAGGGGTCATTGCATAGAAAAAGAGGTGCAGGAGCTCATTAGCATAACTTATTTGCATATGCCACACCCCCTGACGTCACCGGAAGTGTGTCAGAAGGCAACACCCACCGCTCAGGCTCCGCTGGACTGTTTTGGATTGCTAGCTATTGGGGGGGGGGGGGG
>NW_015170924.1:278970-302715 GCF_001447785.1 Gekko japonicus | reverse complement strand
CGTGAGGGTGCCGCTGGACTGTTGAGAGCTATGGGGGGGGGACACACGTGCAGATCTGCCCTCACAGAGGAGGGAGAGCTTGTACCTGAAGGTGGGCCGGAGGGGGGGGGCTCTGCAACTTACCTGGCTGCTTCTTGCTTCTCGTGGCCCGACTGAGGGCTGCTGGGAGCAGGGGGTGGGGCTTGTTGCATGTGCCCGCCCCCTGGGCTTCTTACTGCCGGAGCTCCGCTCCTGTGCGCTCCCGCAGGAAATGAGCCCTGAGCACACATCTATTCCACACAGTGTCATACGTTTTTCCATAGCCACCTGGAGGTTGGCAACCCTATGTCACCCCTCCCCTCCCCTCCCCGGGGCCATAGGTACCTTCTGAGGAATGGACGCCGGATGGTTCTCCACGATCAGTCGCTTCAGGTAGTGGATCCAGAGCCGTTTCTCTTCTTGGTTTTTCACCTGCGTCAGAGAAGGCCAGCGTTTCAGCACATCTCGACGGCACTCGTGTGAAATTTCTCCGGCCCAGGACACGGGCGCCGATTTTACCGTTCACCTTTCCCCTCCCCTCCTCCACAGAATCCAGTGGTGCTGCTGGGTTTCCATGGCTGGTCGGCCGACCGAAGTGCCGGGGCCCAGGCTTGAACGGCCTTCTCCAAGGGGGAAGAGGGCACCGATGTTCCCTCCTTCTCTCAAAGGAGAGCCAAACCAGCAGGTGGAAGAGAAGGCGTTTCCCAAAGACAGCTCCAAATTTGGTACGTAGTCAAAATACAGAGCCTTTCCAAACGTTGGACCAGGGAACTCCGAATTGTGAAATTCTCACGTGTCTAATATGAATAAGGTAAAGGTTCCCTTGCTCGAAAGCCAGTTGAATTCGACTCTAGGGTTGCGGTGCTCATCTCCGTTTCCAAGCCGAAGAGCCAGCGCTGTCCGAAGACGTTTCCGTGGTCATGTGGCCGGCGTGACTAAACGCCAAGGCGCACAGAACGCTGTTCCCTTCCCACCGAAGCGGCACCTATTTATCTCCTTGCAATTTCTTGCTTTCGAACAGCTAGGTGGGCAGGAGCTGGAACTAGAGACGGGAGCTCACTCCGTCATGCGGCACCCGGGTCTCGAACTGCTGAACTACCGGCCTTCCACAGCCTGCAGTTCAGCGTCTTAACCACTTGAGCCACCGCAGCTCAATGAATAAACTGTCTCATAAAGTCAGGGGTAGGAAGAAAGGCAATGACATCTCCTTTCCTAATTTAGGCTCAGATCCCATCAGTGCGAGAGAATCCACAGCTTGCAAGCACCCCTCTGGGTTTTAGCAGCTGGGGCACAGGCGTATGCGCTCCCTGCTGCGGCGTGTAGCGTATCCGTGGATGAAAACCACGCGCTCAAACGTGCGTGCGGTGGAGGGCATCCCCACTGTTCAAAAACGAACAAAGCGCCTTACAGCTTTATATTTTTGGAAATTACGCTGCCTCCCCCCTCCCCCCTGCTCGGCACAGACTCTCCTGGGACGCGGCTGCTTACCTGGACCAGGTGCTGTTGTTTGGGGATGAAGAGGTCAGAGATCCGGAAGCTGAGCGGGTCCTTCGTGTTCTCCTGAAGGGACAGGTTGCAGCACTGGGGAGCCGGGAGAAAGAGCCAGCGTCAAAGGGGCAAGGAGCGCATCCGTCATTCAGTGTTCCCTCTAAGCTGAGTTAGTCTGAGCTAGCCCACAGGTTTTTAGCCTCCGGCTCACACATTTGTGTCTTAGCTCAGGAAGGACGGCTCCAGAGCAAACTGATTTATGTGGCAATCAAATCGCTCGCTCACAACTTCAATGCCAGGAGCTCACAAAGTAGAATTTTTGCTCACAGGACTCCACAGCTTAGAGGGAACATTGCCATCATTACGGTTGCTTGGGGCGCCGGGCATACTCTGGATTTTCAGGGATGCGCTGTGAGAGCTTTTGAAAAATGCTGTGTACACTTATATAAGGCCCTGTTTTCATTTGTGGAACGAGACAGTGGCGGTGTTATGGCTAGAGCCTAGTACTGTGCAGACCTGGGTTCAAGACCCCACTCACCTCTGAAAGGCATGGGGGACCCTGGGACAGTCCCTCTCTCTTTCTCTCTCTCAGCCTAACCTACCTCGCAGGGTTGTTGTGAAGACAAAATGGGGAAGGAAGAGCCATGTATGTGACCCTCAGAGGAAGGATGAGACAGAAATGTGACAAGACAGTAATGTCAGAGTCTCTGAACACTACTAGCCTCTAGCAGAGGTGAGACTCGAACCCAGAGCCCTACCAGGTCTAAGCATGCCTTTTGAGCTAGCTTCTGCCATTCCCGGGGATTTTTGCAAGGGTCTGCACAAATACAGGCACCGAAGGATGGAGCGGAGTTGTTTTAGGTTGTCCCAGGACCAGAATTGACAGGTTGAAATTTAATCAAAAGGGTTTTCGGCTAAACATTAGGAATAACTTCCTGGCAGTTAGAGGGGTTCCTCAGTGGAACAGGCTTCCTCGGGAGGTGGTGGGCTCTCCTCCTTTGGAGGTTTTCAAGCAGAGCCTAGATGGCCGTCTGACAGCCATGCTGATTCTGTGAACTTCAGCAGATCATGAGAGGGAGGGTTGCCTCAGTGCTCAGTTCTCGTGTCCCTTCTTACACGCCCAGGGAAATGCCAATCGCCACTTTGGGATCAAGAAGTGATTTTTCTCCGGGCCAGTTTGGCTGGGGATCCTGGAGGGGTTTTTTTGGTCATCTTCTGGCCATGGGGCAGTGGTCACTGCGGGTGTGGAGGTATTTGTGAATCTCCTGCATAGTGCAGGGGGTTGGACTAGATGACCCCTGAGGTCCCCTTCCAACCCTTTGATTCTAAACACCCTCCCCAGGGAGGTGCGTCTGCCCCCCCCCACTTCCAATATTTAGGAAGCAGTCGAAAACAGTTTTATTTAGGGACGCATTTCATTAAATCGCTCACAGTCCCAAATTGTGCTTTTGGTTTTCTGAATACATTTATTGTGCATTTTATCTCTGCTCTGAGCTGCCTTGGGCTCCGTAAGGAAGAAAGGAGGAGGAGGAGATTGGATTTCTACCCCACCCTTCACCAATGCTCCCTCTAAGCTGTGGAGTCTTGTGAGCAAAAATTCTACTTTGTGAGCTGTGAGCCAGTGATTTGGCTACTGCATAAATTAGTTTGCTCTGGAGCCCTCCACCCTGAGCGAAGACAAAAAACTGTGAGCTAGCTCTCACTAACTCAGTTTAGAGGGAACACCGCCCTTCACTACCCAAGGGAGTCTCAGAGCGTCTTACAAACTCCTTTCCTTTCCCCTCCCCACAACAGACATCCTGTGAGGTAGGCGGGGCTGAGAGAGCTCTTGACAGAAACTGCTCTTTTTCCAGAACAGCTCTTATCAGAACTACGGCTTGCCCAAGGTCATCCAGCCAGGTGCAAGTGGAGGAGTGGGGAATCAAACCCGATTCTCCCAGGTTAGAGTCCGCACACTCAACCACTACACCAAACTGGCTGATAAATGTTTCCAATACAAAAAAAATACTCCTTTACAGAAGTTGTGATTGACGGCGATGCTCCCTCTAAGCTGTGGAAGTCCTGTGAGCAAAAATTCCATTTTGTCAGCTACGGGCATTAAAGTTGTGAACGGGCCACTTGGCTGCTGGAGAAGTCAGCTTGCTCTGGAGCCCTCCTTCCTGAACCGAGACGAAAAATGTGTGAGCCAGAGGCTAAAAGACTGTGAGCCGGCTCACACTCACTCAGCTTAGAGGGAACACTGATTGACGGTGTCTTTTGTGCCTTGTGCGCGACGGGGGTCCCTCCGCCTGCCGTGTCCCCTTCTACAGGCTCACACGCCATCAGCTCTCCCATCTTCCTACCGACCCGCAACTGGGCATGCCCCCGAACTCCGGAGATGCGGGTTCCCCCTTCCCTCCCTCCCTCCCCAAATATTCTGCCCCTTCTTACGAAGATGTGGCTCTTGTAGACGAAGCCTTCGCCGCGCCGCTTTGTGATCAGGATCACCTTGCTGAGGAGGAAGAAGACGCGCTCCTTGCGGGCCCGCGGCACCCGGAACTGCCCCTCCAGCACCAGCTCCCCAAAGGCCTCCAGGTCCGGGCCCGTCCAGCCCACCAGCAGCCCCTGGATCTCCTGCGAAGGGCAGAGTGGGGGGGGGGGTCAGGGTGGCTACAGAAGACGAGAGGCACTTCGCAGGTCACGGGGGGGGGAAGAGAGGGGCGCTAGACTGGGATGGGCAGCGGTGGGCTTTTCCGCTCTCTTATTTTACACACGTGTTGTGCTCCCTCTAGTGGTCAGTTCGATATATCATCGCTGTATCTCTGGCTTATTTCCCCGCAATGTTAAAGTGCAGGGCAACAAGCCTTGAAATATCGAAGTGACCACAAGAGGGAGTAACACACATGCAAAGAAAGGGGGGGGAACTTTGACGCAGTAGAGGCTCACAATTGAAAATAAGAGTGCAGAAAAATTCAATGCCTAGTGGCAGGGAATCTCTCGAGTTTGCTTCCAACTTAGAAGAAGAAGAGATTCAATTTATACCCCGCCCTTCATCCGGAGTCTCAGAGTGCCTTACAATCTCCATTCCCTTCCCTTCCCTTTGGCCTGATCCAACATTGGCGTCTCTTATGCTCTTATGTTCCCCACAACAGACGCCCTGTGAGGTAGGTGGGGCTGAGAGAGCTCTTTCGAGGACTGCTCCTGAGAGAACAGCTCCGAGAGAACTTGTGACTGCCCCAAGGTCACCCCGGCAGCTGCATGTGGAGGAGTGGGGAATCGAACCCAGGTTCTCCCAGATTAGAGTCCGTGGTCCTAACCACTACACCGAATTGGCTTAAAGAGCTTTGTATAATGACACTGCATAAAGATTAATAATATAAATAAATATATAATTATATAAGCCAGCGTGGTACAGTGATTAGAGTGTCAACAGGGTCTGGGTTCAGATCCCCACACTGCCATGAGAGCTTGCTGGGTGACCTTGGAGCAATCACTCCCTCTCTCTCTCTCTCATCCTCATCTACCTCACAGGATTGTTGTGAGGATAAAACAAAGGAAGAGAGAACAGGGTGTGTTGCTCTGAGCTCTTTCGGAGAAAGGATTAAAAGGTATGGATAATTATTGTTGTTGTTCTGTTTTTGTTGTTTTGTTGTTATTAAAAACAACAGCAATAATGATAACTACAATTACAATCATAATACATTGCATCCTGCACTTCCACATAATAATAATTAATTAATTATTGTACGGCATTGTGTGTAGAATAGCCAGGAGATCCTAAGATTGTCTGGCGGCCAGAAGTTCTAGCTCTTTTTTTTTTAGCGTTACGCACCACTAGGTGGCGAGCTAGACTTGTTTTTAAGGCAAGATCCGTTTCAGAGGTGGTTTGCCGTTGCCTGCCTCCGTGTCATGACCCTGGTATTCCTTGGAGGTCGCCCTTCCAAATACTAGCCGGGGCCGACCCTGCTTAGCTTCCGAGATCTGACGGGCTCGGGCTTGCCAGGGCCATCCAAGTCAGGGCTGCAATTCCACAGATCTGCAGGATAAGCAAGCAACAGGACGATACCACTAGGCATTTTCAAGTGCTTCGTGTGCATCTTATTATCGTGACCTCCGCAACTATCCTGTAAAGGAAGCCAATATTACTGTCCTCCTATTACAGGGTAAGCCGAGACCAAGCGCGAGGGTGACTTGCTCCCCAGTGAGTTGACAGCCGAGCAGACAATCAAACGCAACACAAGATGTTGTCCTTGTGGTCGTGCAGAGATGCTGGGTGTCGCTTCAAGGAGGCGATGGATACAATCTGGGGTGATGGAGCTCCAGGGCTCCCGTCAGTCCCAGGACTAGTAAGAGCTGTGGCTCAGAGGAAGAGCCTCTGCTTGGCATGCAGAAGGTTCCAACTTCAATCCCCGGCAGCATCTCCGGTTTAAAAGAACCAGGCAGGAGGTGATGGGAAAGACCTCCGCCTGAGACCCTGGAGAGCTTTAGAGAGGGGCTGTGGCTCAGTGAAAGAAGCCACTGCTTGGCATGCAGGAGGTCCCAGGTTCAATCCCCAACATCCCCAGCTAAAAATACCAGGCAGACGGTGATGGGAAAGACCTCCGCCTGAGACCCTGGAGAGCTTTAGAGAGGGGCTGTGGCTCAGTGAAAGAAGCCACTGCTTGGCATGCAGGAGGTCCCAGGTTCAATCCCCAACATCCCCAGCTAAAAATACCAGGCAGACGGTGATGGGAAAGACCTCCGCCTGAGACCCTGGAGAGCTTTAGAGAGGGGCTGTGGCTCAGTGAAAGAAGCCACTGCTTGGCATGCAGGAGGTCCCAGGTTCAATCCCCAACATCCCCAGCTAAAAATACCAGGCAGACGGTGATGGGAAAGACCTCCGCCTGAGACCCTGGAGAGCTTTAGAGAGGGGCTGTGGCTCAGTGAAAGAAGCCACTGCTTGGCATGCAGGAGGTCCCAGGTTCAATCCCCAACATCCCCAGCTAAAAATACCAGGCAGACGGTGATGGGAAAGACCTCCGCCTGAGACCCTGGAGAGCTTTAGAGAGGGGCTGTGGCTCAGTGAAAGAAGCCACTGCTTGGCATGCAGGAGGTCCCAGGTTCAATCCCCAACATCCCCAGCTAAAAATACCAGGCAGACGGTGATGGGAAAGACCTTCTCTGCCTGAGCCCCTGAAGAGCAGCTGCTAGTCTGAGTAGACAATACTGACTTGGATGGACTGATGGGGGCCAAGGCTCAGTGGAAGAGCCTCTGCTTGGCATGCAGAAGGTCCCAGGTTCAATCCCCAACATCCCCAGCTAAAAATACCAGGCAGACGGTGATGTGAAAGACCTCTCTGCCCGAGACCCTGGAGAGCGGCTGAGTAGACAGATGCCTGAGTAGACAATACTAACCCCGATGGACCGATGGTCTGATTCAGTAGAAGGCAGCTGCACGCACGTGTTCAGAAGAAGCCAATAAGAACGCACTTTTGTATTTTCTATTTGAGCCATCGGCACAGGATTTGAATGGCTCCGGAGCCCAGTTCCAATTTCACTGAGGATGCCGCACGATCCTCTGCTACCCCCCACCCCCCGGTACCTTTAGCCGTGTGGCGTGCTCTTGCTTGCGCTTCATGTCGTTGATGTACCAAGCCACGGCGGTCATGGTGATGCTGGCTTCCTCCACGGCCTCGTAACCGGGGCTGCTTTTCTCGTAATGTTTCGCCAGCTCCTGCGGAGGGAGAGCACAGGCCGGGCGGAGAGATAATCTGCATCGAGTCACGGAAAGCCTTCGCGTCCGGCTTTCTCCCAAAACAGTTTAACTGCATCAGGGTAAAGCCCGCCGTTTTGAAAAATAGAACAAGACACACTTAAAAACATTAAATCAAACTAGTAAAAATAGATAAACCGTAGCCTCAGAAGACAAGTGCAACGATGGGAAACTGCCGTTGAGTCACAGCTGACATGTGGTGACCCTACAGGGTGTTCGTGGCAAGAGATGAGCAGAGGGGGATTGACATGACCTGCCTCTGTGTAGCAACCCTGGACTTCCTCGGTGGTCTCCAATCCAAGGACTCACTGGGGCCGACCCTGCTTAGCTTCCGAGATCTGATGAGATCGGGCTGGCCTGGGCCATCCAGGTCAAGACAAGAGACGTTCAGAGGTGCTTGGCCATTCCCTGCCTCTGCATAGCAACCCTGGACCTCCTTGGTGGTCTCCCATCCAAGTACTAACCAGGGCCGACCCTCCTTAGCTCCGAAGATCTGACAAGAGTGAGCTACCCTGGGCCATCCAGGTGAAGACAAGAAACGTTCAGAGATGGTTGGCCATTGCTTGCCTCTGCGTAGCGACCCTGGACTTCCTTGGTGGTCTCCCATCCAAGTACTAACCAGGGCCGACCCTCCTTAGGTCCGAAGAGGTGACAAGAGTGAGCTCCCCTGGGCCATCCAGGTCAAGGCAAGAGATGGTTGGTCATTGCCTGCCTCTGCGTAGCGACCCCGGACTTCCTTGGCGGTCTCCCATCCAAGTACTAACCAGGGCCGACCCTCCTTAGGTCCGAAGAGGTGACAAGAGTGAGCTCCCCTGGGCCATCCAGGTCAAGGCAAGAGATGGTTGGTCATTGCCTGCCTCTGCGTAGCGACCCCGGACTTCCTTGGCGGTCTCCCATCCAAGTACTAACCAGGGCCGACCCTCCTTAGGTCCGAAGAGGTGACAAGAGTGAGCTCCCCTGGGCCATCCAGGTCAAGGCAAGAGATGGTTGGTCATTGCCTGCCTCTGCGTAGCGACCCCGGACTTCCTTGGCGGTCTCCCATCCAAGTACTAACCAGGGCCGACCCTCCTTAGGTCCGAAGAGGTGACAAGAGTGAGCTCCCCTGGGCCATCCAGGTCAAGGCAAGAGATGGTTGGTCATTGCCTGCCTCTGCGTAGCGACCCCGGACTTCCTTGGCGGTCTCCCATCCAAGTACTAACCAAAGCTGACCCTCCTTAGCTCTGAAGATCTGACAAGAGTGAGCTACCCTGGGCCATCCAGGTCAAGGCAAGAGACGTTCAGAGGTGGTTGGCCATTGCCTGCCTCTGCAAAGCAACCCTCAACTTCCTTAACAGTCTCCCATCCAAGGACTAACCTGGTCTAACCCTGCTTAGATCCCAAGATCTGACAAGAGTGAGCTACCCAGGCCAAGGCAACAGACGTTCAGAGGTGGTTCTCCATCGCCTGCCTCTGCGTAGCGACCCCGGACTTCCTTGGCGGTCTCCCATCCAAATTCCAACCAGGGCCGACCCTGCTTAGCTTCTGAGGCCTGACAACATCTGGCTCGCCTGGGCCGTCCAGGCCAGGGCTTCCACCAACACCAACGCGACTGCCCCGCCCTGCAGGGCCGACAATTTTGAACGGCCCTGGCCGGGGAAGGTGCTGACCTGTAGGAGGAGATGGTACTTGAGGATCCGCTGGACTGGCTTGAGGAGGTAGGTCTCCAGCGGCAGCGAGTGCGAGAGAGTGGCTTGCCTCTCGCGGAAGAACCGGGCCAGGGAGTCGTCCGCCATGCACTCCCGCAGGACGGAGACAGAGCTGGGGGGGGGGGAGAGAGAAGAGAGAGAGGGTGATTTTTTTGGAGGAATCCTGCGATAGAGGGGGGTGGGGCGGGAAAGGGGTTGGCAACGGAGGGGAGAGGAAGACGCGAGGGAAGGAGAGGGTGCCCCATGCCCCCCACCAGTGTCCCCTCTAAGCCGAGTCAGTGTGAGCCAGCTGACAGCTTTTTAGCCTCCGGCTCACAGATTTCTTTGTTTCAGCTCAGAAAGAAGGGCTCCAGGGCAACGCTCCCTCTAAGCTGTGGAGTCCTGTGAGCAAAAATGCCACTTTGTGAGCCGCTGGCATTCAAGTTGTGAGCGAGCGATTGGGCCGCTGCATCAGTTAGCTGGCTCTGGAGCCCTCCCTTCCTGAGCGGAGACAAAAACGTGTGAGCCGGAGGCTAAAAAACCATGAGCTGGCTCACACTGACTCAGCTTGGGGGGAACACTGCTCTGGAGCAGACTGATTTATGCAGCGGCCAAATCGCTGGCTCACAACTGGCAGCCCTAACGGAAGACCTTGGGCCAAACACATGCTCTTGGCCTTGCGTACCTCACAGGGGTGTCGGTGAGGGTAAAATGCCTGGCCACTGAGGGTAAAATGGGGAAGGGGGGGGTCCCCCAGTCCTTGCGGAGGAGCAGTTATAGGGCACAGCAGGGAGAAAGAAGAGGCAGACATGTCGGGGGGCTGCTTCTCCCTCCGGGGGGGTCTAGCAGAAGTGACCGCCGGTCCTTAAAGGTGTGCTGAGTCCATGCGATCCTGGAATTCGTACTCACTTGGGGTAGTTCATGCAGTACAAGGTGTAGATGTCGAATTCTTCACTCTGCAAGAGGACATTGAACAGCACTGAAGCGCGTCGAAGGGCACGCGGTTTCTTTAACCAGAGGCACTGCAGCTTCACTCAGCGGGTTATAGAGGGAATCGGTCCTCTGTCCCGCGACACTACAGATGGCTTCGCCAGGTTTGCTTTTGGCTCCCGGAAAAAAAACACGTGTGTGTTTTTGCATCTCCATGACCGCTCTGGGACCCTTATGTTTAAGAGCGAGGGACAACCCAAACAACCGTTTTTAACCCCTCCGAAGCCCACGGTAGGGGAAGAGAGGCACTTACCCTTTGCACAAAACATTCTGCGATAGCGGACGCGCTGGTGTCCCTCTCCAAATCCTCCAGCAGCTCACTGGTCAGAGAGAAGAAGAAGAAGAAGAAAAGAAGAAGAAGAAGAAGAAGAAGAAGAAGAAGAAGAAGAAGAAGGAGAAGAAGGAGAAGAAGAAGAAAAGAAGAAGAAGAAGAAGAAGAAGAAGAAGAAGAAGAAGAAGAAGGAGAAGAAGAGAAAAGAAGAAGAAGAAGAAGAAGAAGAAGAAGAGGAAGAGGAAGAAGAAGAAGAAGAAGAAGAAGAAGAGGAGGAAGAAGAAGAGGAAGAGGAAGAGGAAGAAGAAGAAGAAGAAGAAGAAGAAGAAGAAGAAGAAGAGGAGGAGGAGGAGGAGGAGGAGGAGGAGGAGGAGGAGATTGGATTTACACCCCGCCCTTCACTACCCGAAGGTTTCTCAGAGCGGCTTACAAACTCCTTTCCCTTTCCCTCCCCACAACAGACACCCTGTGAGGTAGGTGGGGCTGAGAGAGCTTTCTGAGAACTGCTCTTTTTCAAGGACAGCTGTGCCAGAACTATGGCTTGCCCAAGGTCATCCAGCAGCTGCATGTGGAGGAGTGGGGAATCAAACCCGGTTCTCCCAGATTAGAGTCCGCGCACATAACCAAACTGGAGAGGAGGGATGAGGCCAATATCTGAGGTGTGAAAGACGAATAGATGTAATTTGTTACAGGACTTACCAGGTTTTACATGCATGCTCTATTTGATATTATTTTTATATATTTCATTTATGCTTGTGGTTGTATGAATTTAGTTTTATTTATTTATTTTTTATTTATTATTACATTTATACCCCGCCCTTCCCCGTGGGGCTCAGGGCGGCTTGAGTTAGTTTGAGTTAGTTTGTTGTATTAGAGGGCTGGCTTTTTGCTGTGAATAAATTTGTTGTTGAGGCGTGACACCATTTTGGAAGCCACAGTGGAGAAGACCCTGGCTCGTAGACCTGCCCACTTTATCTCACGTACAGGGAGGGTGCACAAATCTAGATCCTGGGCTCAGAGGGGTAGAGGGAATCTTGCAGGTGGTCCAATCCCAAACCACTGAGGAATGTCAAAGGTCAGCAACAAGACTCTATACCGGGCCTGGAAACAGAGTGGAAGCCTGCGGAGCTGCCACGGCACTGCATTATGTGCCAATTGAATCTTATGGACATTTCCCAGCTGGCACCCCAACAGAAGAAGAAGAAGAAGAAGAAGAGATTGGATTTATACCCTGCTATTCACTACCCAAGGGAGTCTGAGCGGCTTACAAACTCCTTTCCCTTCCCCTCCCCACAACAGACACCCGGTGAGCTCTCGACATAAACGGCTCTTTTTCAAGAACAGCTCTGACAGAACTGTGGCTTGCCCAAGGTCATCCAGCCACGTGCAAGTGGAGGAGTGGGGAATCAAACCCGGCTCTCCCAGATCACTTAACCGCGACACCAAACTGGCTTAACCACTACACCAAACGGGCCGTTGCTTACAGGAACACGACGACACACGGCAAATACTGAAGATCATTTGCAAGACGATTCTGTACGTCTCCCTGCCAACCCCTCACTACCCCTCTGCTTACCCAATCCCATGCCCAGTTAACAATGCCAGCCTACCTCGCAGGGTTCTCTGCAGCGTTTACTGCAATTTCAGGAGCAGCGCTAGGAAAAGTGGGGTGGCAGAAAGCATTTTGGAAGGGAGAAAGGCGCTTGCTGCGCAAAAGTGCTCAAGAGCAGATGTGCAGGGTCGGACCAGTGGTCCATCTGGCCCAAATTCCTGTTTCACAAAGGGGGGCGCACGGGAAACCTACAAGTGGGGGACAGAGCCCAACTATGCAGTGCTACGGAACACGGAGGTTCAATTTAGTCACCGTGGTGGACTTCTGTTTCATACACCCAGGGGTGGGCTGTGGTTCAGTGGCAGAGCATCGGCTTGGCATACAGAAGGTCCCAGGTTCAGTGACTGCAGATCCGAGAAGCCGGACTGGGACCCCTGGGTCATTTCTTGCAGGAGCACACAGGAGTGGAGCTCCGGTAGTAAAGAGCCCAGGGGGCGGGCACATGCAACAAGCCACACCCCCTGCTCTCAGCAGCCCTTAGTCAGAGCAAGAGGCAGCCAGGTAAGTTGCAGAGCCCTCCCCCCCAGCCCCGTGGTCCAAAACAGTCCAGTGGCACCTTTAAGACCAGGTTTTATTCAGGTACAAGCTCTCCCTCCTCTGCGAGGACAGATCTGCATGTCCCCCCCTAATAGCTAGCAATCCACAACAGTCCAGTGGAGCCTGAGCGGTGGGTGCTGCCTTCTGACACACTTCCAGTGATGCCAGGGGGTGTGGCATATGCAAATGAGTTATGCTAATGAGCCCCTGCACCTCTTTTTCTACTAAATGACCCCTGCTGGGACCACATTAACTGCTGTTGAGGCGCATTGTTGTTTTAATGCTGATCCTTTAATGAAATAAGGACGATGGTTCTATGGGTTTCAAATGGATTATCGTAACATGTTTTTGATATCGTAAATCTGCATGAGCTGCAGGTACATATATGTTGCTACCCACCCCAAGGCTACAATGTGGGAAGGGAGGGCCATAGGTCTAACGAAATAAATAAGTAATAAATAAATCCTCAGCATCTCCAGTGAAAGATCAGGTAATAGATGATGTGAAAGACCTCTGCCTGAGACCCTGGAGAGCTGTCAAGAGGGGCCGTGGCTCAGTGGAAGAGCCTCTGCTTGGCATGCAGAAGGTCCCAGGTTCAGTCCCCAGCATCTCCATTTAAAAGGACCAGGCTGAAGGTGATGTGAAAGACCTCCACCTGAGACTCTGGAGAGCTGTCAAGAGGGGCCGTGGCTCAGTGGCAGAGCCTCTGCTCAGAATGCAGAAGGTCCCTGGTTCAATCCGCGGCATCTCCAGTTCAAAAGGACCAGGCAGGAGGTGATGGGAAAGACCTCCGCCTGAGACCCTGGAGAACCATGAAGAGGGGTTATGGCTCAGTGGTAGAGCCTCTGTTTGGTATGCAGAAGGTCCCAGGTTCAATCCCTGACATCTCCAGCTAAAAGGACCAGGAAGGAGGTGATGGGAAAGGCCTCCACCTGAGACTCTGGAGAGCTGTCAAGAGGGGCCGTGGCTCAGTGGCAGAGCCTCTGCTCGGCATGCGGGAGGCCCCAGGTTCAATCTTCGGCATCTCCAGTTGGAAAAGAACCAGGCACAGGAAGCACCTCTTTGTGCCTGAGACCCTGGAGAGCAGCTGCCAGTCTGAGTAGACAATACTGACTTGGATGGACCCAGGGTCTGATTCAGTAGAAGGCAGCTTCGTGCGTCTTCATGTGTAACTTGTGAATGCAGAACTTGGTGAACGGAGGTCAGTACAGCTTTAACCCCTGCCTTAAGAGTCTGCCGCTGAAATCTCAAGGAACTGAAAAGGGAGAGGGAAATTTAGCAGAGAATACCCACTACCCCTCACCACCCCTGGAAGTCATCCCTATGAGACACTGTATGCCTTTTGAGCCATCGGGGAAAGCAGGAGAGAAGCAGCGGGTAACACCCTTATCCAACTTCAGCACGCGCAGCCTGGCACTGAAAGGGTTAACCGTATCACATTGCAAGAGGGGGGGTCTACTTTGGTGTCAGGAAGAGCCAATCGGCTCTGTCCCCCCCCCCTCCAGCCTCCATCCATGTACCCCCCACCGAGTTCCGCTTAAGCTCTTAAACAGACCCAGATGGAGGGGGCAGGTTGGTGGAGGGAGATGCTGGCAACGATTCAGTTGGCAACCATTCAGTTTCCGTTTTTTGTTGTTTTTTTAAGGAAAAGCAACAGGAGAAGTTGGAGAGGGGACAGGCAGAGAGGTGGGCTAGGAAGAATGGCTACGAGCCATGCACCCTGGCTACCTGAGAAGCCTTCTGCCTCAGCAGTGTCATTCCCACCCATCCCCAGGGGGTCAAACAGGCCTACTGTCCAAGGCCTGGAAGCAAATGAACAAAGACGATGCACCGTGCAATCTGAGACATCCCCAAATGTCGTCTTAGGACACAGTAGAGAGACCCCTTTTCATAAGTGGGGGCGTGGGGGGGGCAGGATAACTGCATCACATTGGCACAGGCTCAGCTATGGCCAACTCGTAACCTGCTGGGTCAGACCAGTGGTCCATCCAGTTCAGCCTCCTGTCTCACACGGTGGCCAACCAGTTCCTCTGGATGGCCAACAACAGGGCACAGAGGCCGAGGACGCCATATAATAACATCAGAAGAGCCTTGTCGGATCAGACCAGTGAGGGTCCATCTAGACCAGCATCCCGTCTCACACAGGGGCCAGCCAGTCCCTCTGGAGGGCCAGCAACAGGGAAGAGAGGCCGTGGCCCTCATAAGAACATCTGAGAGCCCTGCTGGATCAGACCAGTGGTCCATCTAGTCCAGCCTCCTGTTTCACACAGCAGCTGACCAGTTCCTCTGGATACCCAACAACAGGGCAGAGAGGCTGAGGCCTTCCCCTGAGAAGGACATCAGGAGAGCCCTGCTGGGTCAGACCAGTGGTCCATCTAGTTGACCACCCTGTCTCACACAGTGACCAACCGGTGCTTCTGGTGGGCCAACAACAGGGCAGAGAGGCCGAGGCCTTCATAAGAACATCAGAGAGCCCTGCTGGGTCAGCCAATGGTCCATCTACCAGCATCCTGTTTCACACAGCGGTTGACCAGTTCCTCTGGATACCCAACAACAGGGCAGAGAGGCCGAGGCCTTCCCCTGAGAAGGACATCAGAAGAGCCCTGCTGGATCAGACCAGTGAGGGTCCCTCTAGTCCAGCACCCTGTCTCACACAGTGACCAACTGGTGCTTCTGGTGGGCCAACAACAGGGCAGAGAGGCCGAGGCTTTCTGCTGAAGTTGCCTCCTGGCGCTGGGATTCAGAGGTTGACTGCCTCTGAATGTGGAGGTTCTCTTTAGTCCCCATGGCTAGCGGCCACTGGTAGACCTGTCCTCCATGAATCTGTCTACTCCCCTTTGTAAGCCGTCTGTGCCCGTGGCCGTTGCTTACAGGCAACCAGAAAGGGAATTTCTGTGGACCAGAACAGCTGGAGTCGTGTCGGTGCATTTTCAGTGGTAGCTTCAAGGCTGCTTTGAAGCCAGTTGACACTTTGGACGGTGGGCTCTATGGCATTGTACCCTCCGGAGGTCCTTCCCCTCCCCACCCCAAACCCCACCCTCCGCAGGCCACGCCCCCAAAATATCCAGGTATTTTCCCACCACGAGCCGGACAGCCCTCCGTCCTGCAGTCATGAAAACCCACTCTCTGGTCGGGAGCACACATGGGACGCTCAAGGTGACTTGTGGACATGCACAGACCCCGGCACATCTCTCTAGAAAGCCGAGGAGCGATCCCTCCCCGGCCCCTGAACTCACGGCCTCCCAGGGTCTAACCCCGGCAGTACCCGTTTTGCAAAGAACTGCCACCCCCAGCCGGCATCTTCTCCTGCCCCTCCAAATCACACGGCGGCGGTGGAAGCCCCCCTTCTCTAAGCCCCTCACCTCAAGCCCCGCTCAAGTTACACGCTCAGCAAATTCCAGCGCTCAAAGCATTTCCTTTTCCCGAAGAAGCCCGACGTCTTCCCCGACTGCAAAAACAATCGTGAATCTCTGAGGCCTGGAAGAGAGGCCGCACACTCCGAGGGCCCCCCCGAAACTTGGCTAGTTCCCCCTCCCCGAGAACGGCCTTGGAGATATACACATATATATGTCCTTTCACATTGCGCTTGCAGTGAATTTGTCTAAGCAAACGAAAAGCTAAATTTAAGGTTGTTAAGGTATGTACTGTTCGGTCACTAGTGTGACCGCGAAACTGGATAAGGCTGGAGAAAAGAAACAGACGTACACATGAAGCTGCCTTGTACTGAATTAGACAGTCCGTCCAAGTCAGTATTGTCTACTCAGACTGGCAGCTGCTCTCCAGGGTCTCAGGCAGAGGTCTTTCCCATCCCCTACTGCCTGGTTGTTTAAACTGGGGATGCCGGGGATTGAACCGGGGACCATCTGCACACCAAGCAGAGGCTCTGCCACTGAGCTACACCCCTCTTCATGGCTCTCCAGGGTCTCAGGCAGAGGTCTTTCCCATCACCTCCTGCCTGGTCCTTTTTAACTGGAGATGCCGGGGACTGAACCTGGGACCTCCTGCATGCCAGGCAGAGGCTCTTCCACTGAGCCACAGCCCCTCTTTACAGCTCTCCAGGGTCTCAGGCAGAGGTCTTTCCCATCCCCTACTGCCTGGCCCTTTTGAACTGGAGATGCCGGGGATTGAACCTGGGACCTTCTGCATGCCAAGAAGTCACTCTGCCACTGAGCCACAGCCCCACTTCATGGCTTTCCAGGGTCTCAGGCAAAGAGGTCTTTCCCATCCCCTCCTGCCTGGTCCTTTTAATTGGAGATGCCAGGGATTGAACCTGGGACCTCCTGCATGCCAAGCAGAGGCTCTTCCACTGAGCCACGTCCCCTCTTTACAGCTCTCCAGGGTCTCAGGCGGAGGTCTTTCCCATCCCCTACTGCCTGGTTGTTTTTAACTGGAGATGCTGGGGCCTTAGAATCATAGAATGTTAGAGTTGGAAGGGAACTTGCAGGTCATCTAGTCTCATTAGCATAATAGGCCACACCCAACATCAGAAACTCATTAGGATTGGCTACATTAGGGGTGTGTGGCCTTTTCTGCTTCCCCAGGAAATTCCGGGAGATCTCCAGGCCCCGCCTGGAGGTTGGCAAGCCCAGGGTCATTCCAGTCTAAGAAGCAAACTTAACCATAGTGGCTGGGCTCTGTTTGCCTCCTACGCATGAGCCTGTCTTGTTAACAGCTTTGGGGACAATGACCTCTTAGTACCATACGAGAGACTCTTCCACTTTCCCCTTGCCTAGGAGATGAAGGGCAGCGAAAGGAATCCAGGCAAATATCAAGCTGGCAAGATGCCTGGGACTTCCCAAGGAGTCGAGTTGGCCGCAGGCTGAAACAGGATGTTTGGCTACGTAGACCTACGGTCGGATCTGCCAATGCGGAGGATACTGCAGCCCACCATGGACCACTCGAAGCCAGGACTATGGAAGCACTGAAGCTTTCAGAAGAACCTCAGAAGAGCCCTGCTGGATCAGACCGGTGGTCCATCTAGTCCAGCATCCTGTCTTACACAAGGACTAGCCAGTCCATCTGGAGGGACAACAACAGGGCAGAGAGGCCGAAGCCTTCCCCTGATAAGAACATCAGGAGAGCCCTGCTGGATCAGACCAGTGAGGGTCCATCCAGTCCAGGATCCTGTCTCACCCAGGGGCCAACCAGTTCCTCTGGAGGGCCAACAACAGGGCAGAGAGGCCGAGGCCTTCATAAGAACCTCAGAAGAGCCCTGCTGGATCAGACCGGTGGTCCATCTAGTCCAGCATCCTGTCTCACACGGTGGCCAGCCAGTTCCTCTGGAGAGCCAACAACAGGGCAGAGAGGCCGAGGCCTTCATAAGAACATCAGGAGATCCCTGCTGATCAGAGCAGTGGTCCATCTAGTCCAGGATCCTGTCTCACACGGTGGCCAGCCAGTTCCTCTGGAGAGCCAACAACAGGGCAGAGAGGCCGAGGCCTTCATAAGAACATCAGGAGATCCCTGCTGATCAGAGCAGTGGTCCATCTAGTCCAGGATCCTGTCTCACACGGTGGCCAGCCAGTTCCTCTGGAGGGCCAACAGCAGGGCAGAGAGGCCAAGGCCTTCATAAGAACCTCAGAAGAGCCCTGCTGGATCAGACCAGTGAGGGTCCATCTAGTCCAGCATCCTGTCTCACACAGGGGTCAACCAGTTCCTCTGGAGGGGACCACACTGCCCCATTGCACCAACGCTTTCCTTATGCCTTCCCCATCCGTTTCCCTCTCACACTAGAGTTTCTTTTGGTCCTTATAGAAGCTGATTATCCTGGTCTTATAGACACTTATAGAAGTGTCCTGGTTACCAGAACAGCCAGCTAATAGTTTCTGAGGACTTAGCCGTGTTGGTCTGTTCCTGCAAAATAGCAAAAAGCCCCGTAGCACCTTTAAGACTAACAAATGTTACCGTAGCATAAGCTTTCGAGAAACACCGCTCTCTTCATCAGATGCCTCTGTCGAAGAGAGCTGTGTTTCTCGAAAGCTTATGCTACAATAAAGTTTCTTAGTCTTAAAGGTGCTACTGGGCTTTTTATTAATAGTTTCTGTCTCCCTGAAGCCCGAGAGGGTGGTAGCCGACCGATTTATAGCCCTGGACTGGGTCATGTGCATCAGCCAGGAATCTGTACTCTCAAAAAGCACTCTGCACATTCCCAGAGTCTCGGCCCTCAGTCAGACACTCCCTTCCCCTCAACCAGATGCACAAAGGTGCCAAGTCTCACCTGTTGAACTCATAAATGTCCTCGATGTTGCAGAAAAGAGTATTCACCTGTTCCGGCTTGAGTGGCAGATGTCCACAGTCGATGATGCATCCCAGGTAATCCTGTGGAGGGGCACAGGGAGGAGATATCAGCCACCTGGGCACACAACACGCGACCCATTCCTTCTTGAGGTCAATGACAAACCGCAGGAAAAGGGCATTGTCTGTTTCTTCTCATCTATATATCGAATAGTGAACTCTGTCCCCCATCTGCGGTTATCTAAATCCACAGATCGGGGCCGCGCTGATAAAAAGAAGATTTTTCTGCAGACTTGGGGGACCCCCTAGGTTTGCAGAAAAATCTGAAATGGTAAAAAAAAATATGTGGGGGGTTTTTAAATTCCCCCCAATTTTTTTAAAAAAGCTTTGTGTGCACTTTGCCCATAAGAGAGAGAGAGAGAGAGCGCGCATGCGCATACTCCTCTCATACCCCAACAGATTCTTCACAAACTCATGGGGGGGGCACACGAGAGACGGCCTGTTCAGTGGCAGCCCCACGACCACGGAACAGCTTCTCCAGGGAGGTGCGCCTGGCCCCCTCGCCTTCGATCTTCAGGGGGGTAGTTGAAGGCAGCTTTATGCAGGACTGCATTTGACTCATTAGTTTTTATCGATCGGCAGTCCTAACGGAAATGTGAAATTGTGGTCTTTTATGTGTGTGGGTTTTTAAAAATATATATATATAATTGTTGCTTTATTTACAAGGTAAGCGGCCTTGAGTCCCATAAGGTAGAAAGCGTGGCTGAAATTGTTTTAAAGAAATAAGTAAAATTAAACCATATAATTATCAGATGTATTGCCATAAGGTGTGGCCATGACCTCTGCCTTACTGGAGACCAGGGCTGTTTTTGTAGAAAAACCCCAGCAGGAACTCATTAGCATAATAGGCCACACCCAACAGCAGAAACTCATTAGCATATTAGGCCACACACCCTGACAGCACAGCTCATTAGCCCATTAGGCCGCACCCCCATGTTACCAGAAGTGTGGTCATCCAGCCACACCCACCTTTTGCTTCTTATTCTGTTTACCTTGTTTGTGGTCAAAACCCAGGGCCTTTTTTTTTGCAGCAGGAACTCCTTTGCATGTTAGGCCACACACTCCTAATGTAGCCAATCCTAATGAGTTTCTGCTGTTGGGTGTGGCCTATTATGCTAATGAGTTCCTTCTTGGCGTGGCCAACTCGGGAGCCAGCCGGAACTCCGTTCCTGTGCGTTCCTGCCCCAAAATAGCTCTGCTGGAGACCAATGCTCCCTCTAAGCTTTGGAGTCCTGTGAGAAAAGATTCTGCTTTGTGAGCTACTGGCATTAAAGTTGTGAGCGAGCGATTTGGCTACTGCATGAATTAATTGGCTCTGGAGCCCTCCTTCCTGAGCTAGGACAAAAAGGTGCGAGCCGGAGGCTAAAAAACTGTGAGCTAGCTCGCACTCACTCAGCTTAGAGGGAACACTGCAGTGGAGACTCATGCAAATTCTCAGGGTACAGGAACGCGTGACAGATGCATTTTAGGCGTCGTAGCTAAGTGGTAGCCCCACTGGTGGACCTCCTGATGGCACCTGGGTTTTGGCCACTGTGTGACACAGAGTGTGGGACTGGATGGGCGGAGACCCAAAGCTGCTTCCGTGGTTCTCCTCTCCTCCATTTTATCCTCACAACCTCCATGTGAGGTATGTCAGGCGGAGAGACCATGGCTGGCCCAAGGTCACCCAGTGAACTCCCATGGCACGCATGGGGATTCGAACCCCGGTCTCCCAGATAGTAGTCCAGCACTCTTAGCCACTCCACTTCCCAGGAGAAAGAAGATGTGGGACGAAGTAGACCCTTGGCCTGATCCAGCAGGGCCGGGCTCAAGCCATTTGCCACGAGGGCCAGGCCAGTCCGTCTCGCTCGGTCTCTCCTCCCTCGCAGGGCTGTTGCGAGGACGGAAACGGGGAGTGGCTCGTTCTAGAGACCCCTTTGTGAAAGCCGTGACCCTCCGGCTGCCCCCCCCCGCGGGCCTACCTCCACGATGCTCCGCAGGTCCCTCACGTAGGCCCGCTCGGTCTCCACGATCTCCAGCACCACCCGCTCCAGGTGTGACAGCTTCGCCCGCCGCTCCTTGCTCCGCCCCGGGTTCGCGGCCCAGCCGCAGGGCTTGGGACCCCTCCGGGCCTCCCCCGGGCCGTCCAGCAGGGTCAGCGGCGTGAGGTCTAGGCTGATGTCGCTGCCGTTCTGGGCCGGGTATGAGGCGGGGCAGCCCCCAAGCCCGCCCCCGCCGCCAAAGGCGCTCTGGCCATCTTGCAGGGAGGCGGAGGAGGCGGAGGAGCTGAGGCTGACGGGCCGGTCGCTGTCTGAGCAGACGGTGTTGACAGAGGTGCAGCTGCCCAGGATGGGGTCCGACGCCATGTTGGAGCCGATCCCGCCCAGCGAAGAGACGGACGAGGGCCGGGGTGCTGTGGAGGGGCGGGGGAAAGGCCGACAGGGTTAGCGGTTGGGTTGGAGCGAGGTTCCCTCTAAGCCGCGGAGTCTTGTGAGCAAAAAATTCTACTTTGTGAGCTGCCGGCATGAAAGTCGTGAGCCAGCGATTCGGCGACTGCATCCGTTAGTCTGCTCTGGAGCCCTCCTCCCCGAGCAAAGACAAAGGTGTGCGAGCCGGAGGCTAGAAAACTGTGAGCGAGCTCACACTCACTCAGCTTAGAGGGAACACTGGCGCTGGAGTCCAGTCGCGCCTCGGAGTCCGACAAGGTACCCAGGGCGTATGCTTTCCGAGAGTCACCTTGGTCAGACCGCGTGGAGAATCCACCCGCTCCCTCCGAAGAGCCCACCTAGAGCGCACTGCTGTCATTATTTCACTATGGAAGGGCACATTGAGGGGGGGGGGGGGGAGTGGACGGACGCCACATCCGCTTCCCTGCCCCCATCTCCCTCCGTGCTCAACCACCCCCCTGATGCCGAGCGTTATTCTCTTGCTTCAAATACGCCCGGCCGGCTCTTCAACATCCTTTTGTGGCTTTCCCCCCCCCTCACCTTTTGAAGCTGTGGTTTCTGCTGCAGTGCATTCTGGGAGGAGGCCGTGCGCAAAGTAAAAGGCCGGGGAGCCTTCTCTGCACTCCCCCGCCCCCCCTTCCTCCCCCCCCACCATGTACATCTAAAGCATCACAGCTTACAGGGGCGGAAAAGGGCAAAAAGAAAAAAAGGGGGGGGGAATGGTCAACCGAAGAGCCAGACAGGTGTGAATTTCGGAAGCGAAATGGGATTTCGGAACCCGAGGGCCTTGCGTCTCCGTTTCTAGGCGAGAATGGCCCGGCCTGTTGCTTGGGCTCTGGGGGTGTGCGTCGGCGGCTCTCCCACCTTTTTGGGGGAGGGGGCCCAGGGTACCCACCTGCTTTACCGGCTTTCTTGCTGCTGCCCCGGCGGGCTCCCTCTGGCATGGTGAAGGGGTCTTGGGCACCCGTCCTGCAAGGAAGGAGACACGGTGAACCCCCCCCTAGAAGTTGACCCTCCCCTTCCCACTCCAAGGTGCACGGTAGGAAGAAGGAGAAGGAGGAGGAGGAGGAGAAGGAGAAGAAGGAAGAGGAAGGAGAAGTAGAAGGAGGAGAAGGAGGAGGAGGACATTGGATCTATACCCCGCCCTTCACTACCCAAAGGAGTCTCAGAGCGGCTTATGAAAAGGGAGGGCAGGAAGGGTCGCCTCAGTGCTTAGTTCTTGTGGCCTTTTCTTACACCCCCAGGGAAATGCTGATCGTCACTTTGGGGTCAGGAAGCCATTTTTCTCCCAGCCAGATGGACTGGGGATCCTGGAGGTTTTTTTGTCATCTTCTGGACATGAAACATGGCTCACTGGGTGAGTGTGGGGGGCAGGGGCATTTGTGCGTTTCCTGCATTGTGCAGGGGTTGGACGAGATGACTCTGGAGGTCCCTTCCAACTCAATTGTACGGGAGAGAGAAAGTAGACAGTTTTGCTCCTTCCCTCTTAATATTTCAGCTGAAAGTGGCCTCAAAATGAAGATCATGGTTAAGGTTCGGGAGGGGCCATGGCTCAATGGTAGAGCCTCTGCTTGGCATGCATAAGGTTCCAGGTTCAATCCCCGGCATCTCCAGTTAAAAGGACCAGGCAGGAAGTGATGGGAAAGACCTCCACCTGAGACCCTGGAGAGCTGTCAAGAGGGGCTGTGGCTCAGTGGTAGAGCCTCTGCTTGGCATGCATAAGGTTCCAGGTTCAATCCCCGGCATCTCCAGTTAAAAGGACCAGGCAGGAAGTGATGGGAAAGACCTCCACCTGAGACCCTGGAGAGCTGTCAAGAGGGGCTGTGGCTCAGTGGTAGAGCCTCTGCTTGGCATGCATAAGGTTCCAGGTTCAATCCCCGGCATCTCCAGTTAAAAGGACCAGGCAGGAAGTGATGGGAAAGACCTCCACCTGAGACCCTGGAGAGCTGTCAAGAGGGGCTGTGGCTCAGTGGCAGAGCCTCTGCTCGGCATGCAGAAGGTCCCAGGCTCAATCCCCAGCATCTCCAGTTAAAAAGGACCAGGCAGGAGGTGATGGGAAAGACCTCTGCCTGAGACCCTGGAGAGCAGCTGCCAGTCCGAGTTCCACAATACTGATCATGATGGACTCATGGTCTGATTGAGTACAAGGCATCTTCATCTGCTCAACAGATTCAGGGCAGACCATAGAAAGTCCCTCTTCCATGCTGTTAATAGTTTATATAATTGATTGCTAAAAATTTTGTATCTGTTATATTTTTGTACAGTTTAAAATACCCCCCCAAGGTTTAAAAAAGAAAGTCCTTCATCGCATCACCATGTGGAACTCCCTGACACATGATGGCCACCGGCTGCTATCGCTTTAGACAAATATGCAGAGAGGAGAGGTCGACTGACTGGGTGGGCTTTGACCCAGCAGGGCTGTCCCAATGCTCTGACCACTAGCGATGCCTGCATCCCGTTCGGAGTGGCTTGTTTTTTAATGGACTCGCGGTCCCCCAAATCCGCAAGTCCCGGCTCAACCACCACCACCACCCTTGGACGCCCTCGATTCTCCTCACCACACAAAGCTCTTTGTTCCGACTGCCCCTGCGGAAGCCTTACGAAAACCGAAGGGGGATGCGTCACTCCATCCTGCTGAGGGGAGGGCGAAAGGCCAACGTGTCTGGGAAACAATGCGCTCATTCAAGAGTGGCGGCAGGTCAGGGGGAAGAAAG
>NW_015170924.1:278486-278901 GCF_001447785.1 Gekko japonicus | reverse complement strand
GGCAAACAGAACCGAGGCCGAGGGGTTGACGGCCGTGTATGCTGAGCGTGCCGCACGATGGGGACTGGGTGCACAGAAACCCTCTCCCTGATCGCATCTTCCAGGGCAAAATCGGCACACGATCAATCAGAAGAAGGAGAATGAGGAGGAAGAGAAAAAGAAGAGGAGGAGGAGGAGGAGATCGGATTTATACCCTGCCCTTCACTCAAGAGTCTCAGAGCGACTTACAAACTCCTTTCCCTTCCCCTCCCCACAACAGACACCCTGTGAGCAGTGTTCCCTCTAAGCTGAGTTAGTGTGAGCTAGCTCAGTTTTTTATCCTCCGGCTCATACATTTTTGTCTCAGCTCAGGAAGGGAGGGCTCCAGAGCAAACTAACTGATGCAGGAGCCAAATCGCTCGCTCACAACTTTAAT
>NW_015170924.1:253158-277494 GCF_001447785.1 Gekko japonicus | reverse complement strand
GGCTCAGTGGAAGAGCCTCTGCTTGGCATGCAGAAGGTCCCCGGTTCAATCCCCGGCATCTCCAGTTAAAAGGACCAGGCAGGAGGTGATGGGAAAGACCTCCGCCTGAGACCCTGGAGATCCACTCCCAGTCTGAGTAGACAAGACTGACCTTGATGGATTGAGGGACTGATTAAGTATAAGGATCTGATTCACGTGTTCATTCAAGTAGAGAAGAAGAAGAGGTTGGATTCATACCCCGCCCTTTGCTCAGAGTCTCAGAGCGGCTGACAATCTCCTTTCCCTTCCCCTCCCCGCAAGAGACACCCTGTGCGGGAGATGGGGCTGAGAGAGCTCTCTCGATGCTCCTGAGAGAACAGCGCTGAGGGAACTTGTGACTGACCCAAGGTCACACCAGCAGCTGTGTGTGGAGGAGTAGTGGGGAACCAAACCCAGTTCTCCCAGATTAGAATCCATGCTCCTAACCGCTATAGCAAAGTGGCTCTCATGTACTAACCTGGGTCAACCTTGCTTAGCTTCTGAGATCAGGCCAGCCTGAGTACAAGGTATCTTCATGTGCTCAACAGATTCAGGGCAGACCATAGAAAGTTCTTGTTCCATACTGTTAATAGGTGTAGTGGTTAAGTGAATGGACTCTAATCTGGGCGAACCGGGTTTGATTCCCCTCTCCTCCACATGCAGCTGCTGGTGTGACCTTGGGTCAGTCACAAGTTCTCTCAAGGGCAGTTTCTGTCAGAGCTCTTTCAGCCCCACCCACCTCACAGGGTGCCTGTTGTGGGGAGGGGAAGCGGTTTGTAAGCCGCTCTGAGACTCCGAGTGAAGGGCGGGGTAGAAATCCAATCTCCTCCTCCTCCTCCTAGGCTAGCGTGGGCCAAAAACGGGTCTCTAAATCAATGCTGTACTTCAGTAGGCTCTGGCCGCTATATCTGAGGTTCCGGATTCAAGGTCCGCAGGAAGAAGGGAGCCGTACCATTTTCTGGAGGATGGGTGACACAAATATCTCTCCAAGGTCCAGAGGCAGCAGAGGCAGCGTACAGCAGTTTCTATCCCCCCAAGTAGTGGCAAAGCACGAGCGCTCCGGAAGCCGCACCCCACCGTATCTCCCTTCTAATAAAGCGGAGGGAAGAACAGTGCCCTACAGCAGGGATGTTGAACTCATTTGTTACGAGGGCCGGATCTGACATAAGTGAGACCTTGTCGGGCCGGGTTACGTGTGTCATAAAATGTAATGTCAGGTAGCGGAGATATAATCTTTATAAAGGACACAAACACAAAGGTGTTTTTTTTTTTTACTTTAAAACATGCTTAAAACATGAGCACTCTTGCAATATCTTGTTCATTGAACAGTGTCTGGTGACTGACACCTCTCGCGCTGAATTATCGCATCAAAATGTCTGTGCTGTTGCAGTCTTGAGTCTGCTGTTCAGGTGTGTATCTGTAAGCCGCAAACCTACGATGACGCAGCAGCAGTAGCAGAACTGGAAGAAGAAACAGAATACAGCCAGTTCCACTGCAAGCCTGATAGGAGCCCTCTGGGGGCCCCATCCAGCCCCCGGGCCGTATGTTTGACACCCCTGTACTAGAGTCTACCCTCTCCAAAGCATCTGTCTTTCTCCAGGGGAACTGATCTCTGTAGTCTGGAGATGAGCTGTGATTCCGGGGGAATCCCAAGGTCCCACCTGGAGGGTGGCATCCCTACAGGCTGTTAAGCTACTAGGAACATCAAAATTATTACTCATACGACAAGAATAATTAACTTTTTAAAGTTCTGGAATGACCTAAATATCATATTAAAAGTGATGAAGGTACTGATTACAGTTTCAATACTTTATTTTGTACTCCACTGTGCTAAAATTAAATCATTGTAAAAACCTTAATATTGTCTTAATGGTTTATCTAAATCTAAATGTATTCTTACTAATTATTTAATTACTAGCGTTTCCTTCCGTAACAAGAAGACACTAGTAATTAAAGAATTAGTAAGAATACATTTAGATTTAGATAAACCATTAAGACAATATTAAGGTTTTTACAATGATTTAGTACAGAAGTCCATTCAGCTGTAATATTGACGTTTTATTGTCTGCTTCTATATTTGAAATATGGAATACATTTGGTAGGAGCTGCGGTGGGTCACAAGTTAAGATGCAGAGCTGCAGATTGGAAGGTCTGTAGTTCGGCGGTTCGAGCCCTGAGTGCCGCGTGACAGAGTGAGCTCCCGTCTCTGGCCCCAGCTCCTGCCAACCTAGCAGTTCGAAAGGAAGTACTTCTTCACCCAAAGAGTGATTAACGCATGGAATTCACTGCCACAGGAGGTGGTGGCGGCTACAAGCATAGACGGCTTCAAAAGGGAATTAGATAAGCATATGGAGCAGAGGTCCATCAGTGGCTCTTAGCAGGGCTTTTTTTGTAGAAAAAGCCCAGCAGGAACTCATTAGCATAATAGGCCAAACCCAACAGCAGAAACTCATTAGCATGTTAGGCCACACACTTGACAGCACAGCTCATTGGCATATGAGGCCACACCCCCATGTTACCAGAAGTGTGGCCATCCAGCCACACCCACCTTTTGCTTCTTATTCTGTTTACCTTGTTTGTTGTCAAAACCCAGGGCCTTTTTTTGTAGCAGGAACTCCTTTGCATGTTAGGCCACACACCCCTAATGTAGCCAATCCTAATGAGTTCCTGCTGTTGGGTGTGGCCTATTATGCTAATGAGTTCCTGCTGGGCGTGGCCAACTTGGGAGCCAGCCGGAACTCCGTTCCTGTGCGTTCCTGTATAGGTACCGCTTCGGTGGGAAGGTAACAGTGTTCCGTGCACCTCGGCATTTAGTCATGCCGGCCACATGACCACAGAAATGTCTTCGGATAGCACTGGCTCTTTGGCTTGGAGACGGAGATGAACACTGCCCCCTAGAGTTGGATTTGACTGACTTTCGAGCAAGGGAAACCTTTACCTTTTCCTTTTATAATACATTTGGTCAGGGGTCATTTCGTAGAAAAAGAGCTAGGGGAACTCATTAGCATAACTCATTAGCATATGCCACACCCCCTGACATCAGGGGCCCGGCGGTGGACCTGCAAGGCCAGCAGGAGTGTGAGGAAGCCCCGCCAAGGCCATCCCTGGCTCCAGGCAGCCAGGGGTGGGGAGAGGCAGGGAGGAAGCAACTTACCCTCCCTCTAATCCTGCCTCCTCCTGGCTGAATGAGGGCTGGAAGCGGGGCAGCCGGAAGCGGGGGGCGTCATGTGCCCTGCCCCCCTGCACCTCGCCCGGGGGAAACTGTGTTCCCTCGCGATCCCCCCCAAAATGACCTCTGCATTTGGTAATACATCTGATTTTACTTCTTGTACGTAACAACTCATAATACCTGACAAACCTGACAAATCTATATTTCCCCCCCTACCCTTTCTTCCCTTCTGTACCCCACCCTTTCTTAAAGAAAATAATAATATTCTTTTAAAAAGAAGAAGAGAGAGAGAAAGAGAGAGAAAGAGAGCGATAGACAGGCTTACAAACTCCTTCCCCTTCCCCTCCCCACAACAGACACCCTGTGAGGTTGGTAGGACTGAGAGAGCTCTTGACAGAAACTGCTCTTTTTCAAGGACAGCTCTTGTCAGAACTACGGATTGCCCAAGGCCAGGCAGGTGCAAGTGGAGGAGTGGGGAATCGAACCCGGTCCTCCCAGATTAGAGTCCGTGCACTTCACCACGACACCAAACGGGCTCTTTGCTGGAAAAAGTACCAAGGTCCCTCCTAGAAAATGGGTTCCAGGGCTCAGACTAAAAGGTTCCGGGGTCAAGCCACAACTAGGGTTTGCCAGCTCCGGGTTGGGAAATACCTGGAGATTTGGCGGGTGGAACTTGGAGAGTCCAAGGTTTGGGGAGGGGCTTCGTCCGGGTACAAGACCCTAGAGTCTACTTTCCAAAGTGGCCATTCTCACTGTGGGAACTCACTTCTATAACCTGGAGACTGGCTGTCATTCTGGGAGATCTCCAGCCACGACCTGGAGACTGGCAACCCTCGCCACGACAGCTGGGAACTTTGCTTAGGAAAATGGAAGGCTGAAACAAGCAGGCTGACCCGCTCTTTCACCCTTCTCACGACCCACCGTGGGTCTCGGGGCAACAGGGCTACGGGCCCTGGTGCCAACCTGATGCGGAGGCGCCGTTCTGAGCAAGCCAGACCTGGGGACAGTTGGCACCGGAGGCGTCAAAACCTGGCTGGGTTGCCAGCGCGGAGCCAGCTCAGAGAGAGAAAGAGAGACTCCTTTGATCCGCAGAGGCGTTTCTATTTCCTTCCATTCATCACCAGTGGAAGGGAACAGGTTCTACTCTGGTCTCCAAAACAACCGCTCTCTCTGTCGCTCTGTCTCTCTCTTTCTGTCTCTCTCTCTTTCTGTCTCTGTCTGTCTGTCTGTCTCTCTCTTTCTCTCTGTCTCTCTCTTTCTCTCTCTCTCTGTGTCGCTCTGTCTCTGTCCCTCTTTCTGTCTCTCTCTCTTTCTCTCTGTCTCTGTCTGTCTCTATATCGGTCTCTCTCTGTGTCTCTGTCTCTCTCTGTCTCTCTCTCTGTCTCTCTCTCTTTCTCTCTCTCTGTCTCTCTCTCTGTCTCTCTCTCTGTCTCGCTCTTTCTCTCTCCCTGTCTCTCTCTCTCTGTCTGTCTCTCTGTCTATCGCTCTCTTTCTCTGTCTCTCTCTCTGTCTACCGCTCTTTCTCTCTCTGTGTCTCTGTCTGTGTCTCTGTCTGTCTCTCTGTCTATCGCTCTCTGTCTCTCTCTCTGTCTCTCTCTCTGTCTATCGTTCTCTCTCTCTGTCTCTCTCTCTCTGTCTGTCTCTCTGTCTCTGTCTCTCTCTCTCTGTCTGTCTCTCTGTCGCTGTCTCTCTCTCTGTCTGTCTCTCTGTCTCTGTCTCTGTCTCTCTGTCTGTCTCTCTGTGTGTGTCTCTGTCTCTCTCTCTCTCTGTCTATCTCTGCCTTCCCTCCCCCCCGTCCCAGGTGGAGGGAGGGGTCAGTTCAAAGCCGGAACCATGGCCACAAGCCCTACCTGATTGAGCCGAGGTTACAGTTGGCCGTTGATTAATGAAGCCAGCCCCACAACAATCACTTGGCACCCGGGATGCCCGCCGAAGCCCCGTGGCTGTGTCTGCCTTCCATACAGGATCCAGAGCGTATTGGACTTCCAACATAAAACTGTTTGGGGTTCTGGCAGAGAGAAGCCTGGGCAACCAAGGGCGCTCGCTCGGGCTGAAATAAACGCGTCTTTTAAAATAGAGATTGTGCCCCCTGCGCTGATTCGAGTTGCCGGCTCCCACCCCTCGGCCACCGCCAGAGGGCAGGGGGTAGGTTTGCCATCTCCAAGTTGAGAAACTCCTGGAGATTTGGGGCTGGGGGCTGGGGGACCTCAGTGGGGTACCGCAGTGTTCCCTCTAAGCTGAGTGAGTGTGAGCTGGCTCACAGTTTTTTAGCCTCCGGCTCACAGATTTTTTGTCTCCACTCAGGAAGGAGGGCTCCAGAGCAAACTAACTGATGCAGCAGCCCAATCGCTCGCTCACAACTTTAATGCCAGGAGCTCACAAAGTAGAATTTTTGGTGACAAGACTCCACAGCTTAGAGGGAGCATTCATTTCCCCCAAGGGGACTGATCTCTGCAGTCTGGAGATGAGCGGTAATTCCAGGGGATCACCAGGTCCCACCTGGAGGCTGGCACCCTTAGCGCTGATGGATCTTGAACTTACCGTCTTTTACGATAATTTTGGTTTTCATCCAGTATTTCCTATTTGCAATTAAAGACAGAGGAAACCCTTGAAGATGGGACATTTCCTCTTCTGCAGGTCTTGGCCTGATTCTTCTCTCATCGCTAGACTCTGGGGCCTTAATGGCCTGTGCCGGCTGCCCCTTGACTTCTTTGAAAGACCGGCACTCTCCGTATGCTCCACGACACTCTTGGCATAGTTATACCTTCTCATAACCCAAAACTGAGCTCCAGTTCTGAGAAAAGATCGTAGTGAGTTCCGGTTACCAGCTCTGAGTTGGAGATTTTGGGGGCGGAGCCTGGGGAGGGCGGGGTTTGGGGAGGGGAGGGGCCTCAGCTGGTTATAATGCCAGAGAGTCCGCCCTCCAAGGCAGCCATTTTCTCCAAGGGAACTGATCTCGGTCATCTGGAGATCAACTGCAATAGGTTGATTCTGCACTGGCTTTTCCCTCTGTCGTTTTACGAAACCCATGTTGGAAACGGAAATTCCCCTCTGCCTTGCATGGTGCTTTCACTTCCATTGATTATCGGGTTTTATGGTAGCCTCCACACTCCACGCCACTTTCGCTTTCTTTGATCGTTGGATTTTATGGTAGCCTCCACGCTCCACGCCACTTTCGCTTTCTTTGATCGTTGGATTTTATGGTAGCCTCCACGCTCCACGCCACTTTCGCTTTCTTTGATCGTTGGATTTTATGGTAGCCTCCACGCTCCACGCCGCTTTCGCTTTCTTTGATCGTCGGATTTGATGGTACCTTCTGCCCAGGGGTCATTTTGTAGAAAAAGAGGTGCAGGAGCTCATTAGCATAACTCATTGGCATAACCTATTTGCATGTGCCACGCCCCCTGACATCACCGGAAGTGTGTCAGAAGGCAACACCCACCGCTCAGGTTCCACTGCACTCTTTTGGATTGCTATGGGAGGGGGGAACATGCAGATCTGTCCTTGCAGAGGAGGGAGAGCTTGTACCTAAATAAAACTTGGTCTTAAAGGTGCCACTGGACTGTTTTGGGCCGGGGAGGCTCTGCAACTTACCTGGCTGCTTCTTGCTCTGACTGAGGGCTGCTGGGAGCAGGGGGCGGGGCTTGTTGCATGTGCTCCTGTGCGCTCCTGCAGGAAATGAACCCTGCTTCTGCCAGTGTTCCCTCTAAGCTGAATTAGTGTGAGCCAGCTCACAGATTTTTAGCCTCCGGCTCACACACTTCTGTCTTAGCTCAGAAAGGATGGCTCCAGAGCAAACTAATTTACGCAGCAGCCAGATGGCTCGCTCACAACTTTATGGCCAGCAGCTCACAAAGTAGAATCTTTGCTCACAAGGCTCCACGGCATAGAGGGAGGATTGCCTTCTGTATAGATTTATGGCCGTTCTATGGCCGTTCAGGGTAACTTAGCTGTCAACCCGGCATTGCCCCCGAGGTATTTGAATGTGGTTTTGAGCCGCACTTTCTCCTCCCAGCTGAGAAAACGCGGAGTGAGTGCCAGATGCAGAATCGCCCTTAAATAGCCTCGATTGGAACGGGAGTGGCCGACAAATGCGGAAAGGCCCTCCGTGGGAGACCTCCGGGTGCCGCCTGGAGTTTGGCAACCCCTTGATCAACTTTGCCCCACCCCCCATCCAGCCCAGCTCTGAGAATCACAAAGTCAAGCCAATGTCCTTCCGGTCTCCCTGAGCCGTGCGCATCTGCGCCTCCTTAAATGCCGTCCTGGCCATTTTAACGGACGACAGGATGTTTCCGCTTGAGCTGTTTAATCTTTGTGCTTCTTCTTCGTCTTCTTCTTTTTTTAACATTTCATTTGCTCTCATGTTGACGTCTCTGAGCGTGGGAAAAGCTACGGAGAACCAACACGCACACACACAGAGAAAACAAATAGCCCCTGGCATTCGCGCACTATCAGCTGCCTGCTTTTTCCAACATGGAAAAACCACCCTTTGTTTCTTAACCTCTAGAGACCTCCCAAGTCTTCCTCTGTTCTGTCTCTGCCCTCCACAAAGAGTACAGGACGCCGCACACACCCCAAGTCCTGTTAGAGCCCCCCCTCCCCAGTAAAAATTTACTTTCCAGGCCATCTACTGAATCAGCATTGGTTTTATCACAATTCTGTCATGATGGACGCTTGCACACGGAGCAGCCAGAATGCTTATGAATGTTCCGTGGTGTCACAGCAGATCTGAAACTGAGGGGACATGGGAGAGGAGGGTCTCTCAGGCCCTTCCTCACCCGGCCTGTCTCCCAAGGGGGGACCCCCGACCTCCTTTCCTCAGTCCCTTGCAACAACCACCCTGCGAGGTAGGCCGGACTGAGAGCATGGGACCAGCCCAAGATCATCCAGGGAGCTTCGGTGGCACGGTTATGGTTGGAGAAGAAGAGATTGGATTTATACCTTACCCTTTACTACCCGAAGGAGTCTCAGAGCGGCTTCCAATCTCCTTTCCCTTCCCCTCCCCACAACAGACACCCTGTGAGGTAGGTGGAGCTGAGAGAGCTCTTGACAGAAACTGCTCTTTTTCAAGGAGAGCTCTGAAAGAACTGTGGCTTGCCCAACGTCATCCAGCAGCTGCAAGTGGAAGAGTGGGGAATCAAACCCGGTTCTCCCAGATTAGAGTCCGCGCACTTCTGGGCACAACTCGTGGTGAAGTGTGCGGACTGTAATCTGGGAGAACCGGGTTTGATTCCCCACTCCTCCACTTGCACCTGCTGGATGACCTTGGGCAAGCCGTAGTTCTGTCAGAGCTGTTCTTGAGAAAGAGCCGTTTCTGACAAGAGCTCTCTCAGCCCCACTGACCTCACAGGGTGTCTGTTGTGGGGCGGGGAGGGGAAAGGTGATTGTAAGCCACTCGGAGACACCTTTGGGTAGTGAAGGGCAGGGTATAAATCCAATCTCTTCTTCTTCTTCCATTACTGCAATAAATGGTTGCTGTTTGGTGTAGTGGTTAGGTGTGAGGACTCCAATCTGGGAGAACTGGGTTTGATTCCCCACTCCTCCACTTGCTGCTGCCGGATGACCTTGGGCAAGCCGTAGTTCTGTCAGAACTGTTCTTGAAAAAGAGAAGTTTCTCTCAGAGCTCTCTCAGCCCCACGTACCTCCCAGGGTGTCTGTTGTGGGGAGGGGAAGAAGGAGTTTGTCAGCCGCTCTGAGACTCCCTTGGGTAGTGAAGGGCGGGGTATAAATCCAATCTCCTTCTTCTTCTACTGCTTAAAGGCGACACAGTTCGGGGGTGGTGGGGGAGGAATGACCTTGTGCCGGATTGGATCCCCGTCTCGTCGCGGAGATCGGACCCGGGTCTCTTTCTGCGCAGAAACAGCACGAAATTAATTGGGCTGAAAATGGAATCTGATGAGACGCATTTTTTTAAAAAAAACCTCTTTGACTGCAGAAACGCAGCTGAGAGGGGGAGGAGGAGGAGGAGGAGAAGGAAGAGGAAGGGGAGAAAGAGCGTGAAATAATAAAAAAAGGAAAAAAACGATGTTGATTTTGTTTTCAGAAAACCAATCTGGAGTACTTCGGGCAAATGCTGCCTTCCGGAACGGGCGGCAAACGAGGCAGCTGGTCTCCCGAGAAGGCCTGCCAGGCCGATATTTTGGAAATAAGGGACAGGATGGAGTGCCGCTCAGGGAACACATGGAGCTGCCTTGTGCTGGATCAGACCGTCCATCCGTCAGAGTCGGTATTGCCCACTCTGACTGGCAGCCGCTCTCCAGGGTCTCGGGCAGAGGTCCTTCCCGTCACCTACCGCCAGATCTGAGAAAGAGAGCTTCGATTCTCGTAAGCCCAAACCCTGAAGATCTTGTTGCGACGGGAATCGAGCTGCCGGATCTGTTGCTTGGAGCTGTTGAGGATTGAACCCGGGACCTTCTGCATGCCAAGCAGAGGCTCTTCCACTGAGCCACAGCCCCTCTTTACAGCTCTCCAGGGTCTCAGGCGGAGGTCTTTCCCATCACCTCCTGCCTGGTCCTTTTTAAGTGGAGATGCCAGGGATCGAACCAGGAACCTTCTGCATGCCAAGCAGAGGCTCTTCCACTGAGCCACAGCCCCTCTTTACAGCTCTCCAGGGTCTCAGGCGGAGGTCTTTCCCATCACCTCCTGCCTGGTCCTTTTTAAGTGGAGATGCCAGGGATCGAACCAGCATCCTTCTGCATGCCAAGCAGAGGCTCTTCCACTGAGCCACAGCCCCTCTTTACAGCTCTCCAGGGTCTCAGGCGGAGGTCTTTCCCATCACCTCCTGTCTGGTCCCTTTTTTAACTGGAGATGCCGGGGATTGAACCTGGGACATTCTTCATGCTGAGCAGATGCTCCATAACTGAGCTACAGCCCCACTTCATGGCTCTCCAGGGTCTCAGATAGAGGTCACTTCACCTTTCAACTGGAGATGCTGCTGGGGATTGAACCCGGTTTCCCCTAAAGAGGTGCTGTGGGTGAGGCCTGCTTCCAAGCCTGAGGAGGGGTCCGTAGAGCTGAGCAGGAGAGATTTGGCCCCCGGGCCCCGAAGGTGCCAGAGAGAGACGCTGTCTGTAGCCAGACTCCACCCCCCCACACTTTTTGCACGTGTACCTTCTTAACGTCTACGTGGAACCACTGGGTGAGATCACTTGGGTCCGGGTGCCATCGGCTTGCCGATAAGACGCGGCTCAGTTTCGTCTTTTTGTATCAGGGCCGGCTCCGAATGGCTGCCTTCCGTAACGGACGGGAGGCGGATGAATAGACTGAAACGGGATTCCAGGCCACGGAGCGGATTTTGCAATGGCTTTGTCGCTCGACCTGGATTTCAGGGGTCTGGTTACTGTAGGTGGGGCCATAAGAACCCAAGAAGAGCCCTGGGGGATTGGACTCAAGGTCCATCTAGTGCAGTACCCCGTTGCCCACAGTGGCCAACCAGAGGGCCAGCCACAAGTTGGTGGGCCCCTCCTCCATCAAGTCACCTCATCGAAGCTGGCAGCCATCACGACGTCTTGTGGCAGTGAGTTCCGCAAGTGCCTTTCGTGGTGCACAAAGTGGTATTGACTGGATCAGAATCCCAACGGCTGGAAGTGCTGACTACCTTTGTGCACCCTGCCAGTTGCTCCTCTTTCTGGACACTTTCTCTCCCGCGTGCTCTGGGAACCCCTTGGCTTGACTGCTGTAATAGGCTATGCGTGGGGCTGCCCTTGGAAATAGTCCAAAAGCTAGGCTGGAGCAAGATGCAGCCACAGCTTGGGGCTATCTTCATGAATGCCGCTGTCTGTTTGCTTCTGGGCACAACTCAAGATTCTGGCTTTGACCTGAAGAAATCTTCTCTCAGGTGTACCTTCGACCCTTGAATTCGGACATGCCACCAAGGAGGTGCTTCTGGTGCCACTGTTGAACCATTGGTGTCCTTGACATTTTATTGGTTTTCAGTGAGCATTTGTATAATGTTATATCTGCTTTGAGAGCCACAAGGCAGAAGAAGAAGAAGAGGAAGAAGAGATTGGATTGATACCCTGCCCTTCACTCGGAGTCTCAGAGCGGCTTACAAACTCCTTTCCCTTCCCCTCCTCACAACAGACACCCTGTGAGGTCGGTGGGGCTGAGAGAGCTCTTTCCAGAGCTGTCCTTGAGAGAACAGCTCTGACAGAACTATGGGTTGCCCATGGTCATCCAGCAGGTGCAAGTGGAGGAGCGGGGAATCAAACCCAGTTCTCCCAGATTAGAGTCCGCACACTTAACCACTACACCAAACTACCAAAGACCTTTATCTTTCAAGGCAGTGTTGCATAGTGGTTACAGCATCAAACGAAGACCGAGGAGACCCACATTCAAATCCCCCCGCTGCCATGAATAACACTACGAGAGCTGGGCAGCTCATTCTCTCTCTGGCGACCTCTTGACTTGACTTCTGTGGGTCTGCCCTTGGAAACAGTCTGAAAGCTAGGCCGGAGCAGGGTTGTTGTCGGGATAAAATGGAGGGGGGGGGACTGATGTCTTCTACCCAGAGCTACTTGGGAGGAAGGATGGGCTGAAAATAGGAGAGGACCGAAGAAGCATAGCTATCCATCCGCGTGGGCCAGAGCAGAACATCTGGACAGTGCCTCTCACGGTTTGTGGCTTTTCTCTGGGGAAACGGTGAGGGATATGGCGACGGCGTCATCCCCCATCGAAGCCTTTCCCTAGATCCTGGGCAGCCGCCAAACGCCGTCCGTGCAGCCGGAGGACATCTCTGCTCCTCCACGCATCTTCTGGGCAGCTTGCCCATCAGCCGCACCGTCCAGCGTCTTCTCCCAGGGCCCTCGGTATCCGGGGAGAGGCACAGAGTGGGCGCGGCGGGTAAATATTTGTTCTTTCCGGCCCCTGGAGAGATCAACGAGGACGGGTGGCTCAGTTATGCGAACGGCCACTTCTGTCTCTTGGGAGGATGCGCAGTGAACCCCAGAACAATTAAACCGGGGGGGGGAGCATTGCACCCGAAGGAATTCTTGGTGATGTGACGGTTCTGGCCTGGGGGTTGCCCCGGAGGTGGCTTTGGAGAGGTCTGGGAGTGTCCCTTGAGGACGAGAGATGCAAGCCCACGCTTCCGTTCTGCCATAAATCTCCTTGGGTCACCTTGGCTGGTCCCTACCTCACAAGGTTGTTGTGCAGACAGCGTAGAAGAGGGGAAGAAGAAGAGGCAGAGGTTGGGTTTATACCCCGACCTTCACTACCCTATTGAACCCGGTTTCCCCTAAAGAGGTGCCGTGGGTGAGGCCTGCTTCCCTGCCTGAGGAGGGGCCCGTGGAGCTGAGGAGGAGAGATTTTGGGCCTGGGCCCCCGAAGGTGCCAGAGGGAGATGCTGTCTGCAGCCAGACTCCACCCCCCCCCTTTTTGCACGTGTACCTTCTTAACGTCTACCACTGGGTGAGGTTGCTCAGGTCCGGGTGCCATCGGCTTGCCGATAAGACGCGGCTCAGTTTCGTCTTTTTGTATCAGGGCCGGCTCCGAATGGCTGCCTTCCGTAACGGACGGGAGGCGGATGAATAGACTGAAACGGGATTCCAGGCCACGGAGCGGATTTTGCAATGGCTTTGTCGCTCGACCTGGATTTCAGGGGTCTGGTTACTGTAGGTGGGGCCATAAGAACCCAAGAAGAGCCCTGGGGGATTGGACTCAAGGTCCATCTACTGCAGTATCCCGTTGCCCACAGTGGCCAACCAGAGGGCCAGCCACAAGTTGATGGGCCCCTCCTCCATCAAGTCACCTCATCGAAGCTGGCAGCCATCACAACATCTTGCGGCAGTGAGTTCCACAAGTGCCTTTTGTGGTGGTGCACAAAGCAGTATTGACTGGATCAGAATCCCAACGTCTGGAAGTGCTTACTACCTCTGTGCACCCTGCCAGTTGCTCCTCTTTCAGGACACTTTCTCTCCCGCGTGCTCTGGCAACCCCTTGGCTTGACTGCTGTAATGGGCTATGCGTGGGGCTGCCCTTGGAAACAGTCCAAAAGCTAGGCTGGAGCAAGATGCGGCCACTCAGCTTGGGGCTATCCTCATGAATGCCGCTGTCTGTCTGTTTCTGGGCACAACTCAAGATTCTGGCTTCGACCTGAAGAAATCTTCTCTCAGGTGTACCTTCAACCCTTGAATTCGGACATGCCACCAAGGTGGTGCTTTTGGTGCCACTGTTGAACCATTGGTGTCCTTGACATTTTATTGGTTTTCAGTGAGCATTTGTATAATGTTATATCTGCTTTGAGAGCCACAAGGCAGAAGAAGAAGAAGAGGAAGAAGAGATTGGATTGATACCCTGCCCTTCACTCGGAGTCTCAGAGCGGCTTACAAACTCCTTTCCCTTCCCCTCCTCACAACAGACACCCTGTGAGGTCGGTGGGGCTGAGAGAGCTCTTTCCAGAGCTGTCCTTGAGAGAACAGCTCTGACAGAACTATGGGTTGCCCAAGGTCATCCAGCAGGTGCAAGTGGAGGAGCGGGGAATCAAACCCAGTTCTCCCAGATTAGAGTCCGCACACTTAACCACTACACCAAACTACCAAAGACCTTTATCTTTCAAGGCAGTGTTGCATAGTGGTTACAGCATCAAACGAAGACCGAGGAGACCCACATTCAAATCCCCCCGCTGCCATGAATAACACTACGAGAGCTGGGCAGCTCATTCTCTCTCTGGCGACCTCTTGACTTGACTTCTGTGGGTCTGCCCTTGGAAACAGTCTGAAAGCTAGGCCGGAGCAGGGTTGTTGTCGGGATAAAATGGAGGGGGGGGGACTGATGTCTTCTACCCAGAGCTACTTGGGAGGAAGGATGGGGTGAAAATATGATAGGAGAGGACCGAAGAAGCATAGCTATCCATCCGCGTGGGCCAGAGCAGAACATCTGGACAGTGCCTCTCACGGTTTGTGGCTTTTCTCTGGGGAAACGGTGAGGGATATGGCGACGGCGTCATCCCCCATCGAAGCCTTTCCCTAGATCCTGGGCAGCCGCCAAACGCCGTCCGTGCAGCCGGAGGACATCTCTGCTCCTCCACGCATCTTCTGGGCAGCTTGCCCATCAGCCGCACCGTCCAGCGTCTTCTCCCAGGGCCCTCGGTATCCGGGGAGAGGCACAGAGTGGGCGCGGCGGGTAAATATTTGTTCTTTCCGGCCCCTGGAGAGATCAACGAGGACGGGTGGCTCAGTTATGCGAACGGCCACTTCTGTCTCTTGGGAGGATGCGCAGTGAACCCCAGAACAATTAAACCGGGGGGGGGAGCATTGCACCCGAAGGAATTCTTGGTGATGTGACGGTTCTGGCCTGGGGGTTGCCCCGGAGGTGGCTTTGGAGAGGTCTGGGAGTGTCCCTTGAGGACGAGAGATGCAAGCCCACGCTTCCGTTCTGCCATAAATCTCCTTGGGTCACCTTGGCTGGTCCCTACCTCACAAGGTTGTTGTGCAGACAGCGTAGAAGAGGGGAAGAAGAAGAGGCAGAGGTTGGGTTTATACCCCGACCTTCACTACCCGAAGGAGTCTCAGAGGGGCTTACCATCTCCTTCCCCTCCCCCTCCCCACCGCAGACTGGTGGGGCTGAGAGAGCTCTCACGAGGACTGCCCTTGAGAGAACAGCTCTGAGAGAACTTGTGACTGACCCAAGGTCACTCCGGCAGCTGCATGTGGAGGAGTGGGGAATCAAACCCGGCTCTCCCAGATTAGAGTCCGGGCTCCTAGCCACTACACCAGACTGGCTCTCAGTGGAAGAAGCATGCGTGGCAGCCTGCGTTCCGCAGGATAAAAACGTACAGATTCACACAAGCAAGCCACGTTGCATTCGACAAGCGATTAACAGACGTGTGGGGATGTGTGTTGTTCTTTTTTAAAAAAATTATTTTACTTTATTTACATCCCATCTCTCTCCCCGATGGGGACCCAAAGCAGCTTTCATTGTTCTCTCCTCCCTTTTATCCTCACAACAACCCGGTGAGGTGGGTTAGGCTGAGTGTGTGTGTCTGGCCCCAGGTCACCCAGCAGACGTCCACGGCAGAGTGGGGATTCGAACATGGGTTTCCCGAATCCCAGTCTAACTTTAACCGTTACACCGCACTAGCTATCCACTTTGCACACGTGCGTAAATGTTCTTCTGGAGCTACTGTCTGGGTAGCTGAAGCCATCTGTCGAACTCAGACAGTGGGACACAAAGACATCAGAAGAGCCCTGCTGTGTCAGACCAGTGAGGGTCCATCTAGTCCAGCATCCCGTCTCATGCGGTGGCCAGCCAGTTCCTCTGGAGGGCCAGCAACAGGGCATAGAAGCCGAGGCCCTCCCCTGATAAGAACCTCAGAAGAGCCCTGCTGGGTCAGACCAGGGAGGGTCCCTCTAGCATCCTGTCTCACACAGGGGCCAGCCAGTTCCTCCGGAGGGCCGACAACAGGGCAGAGAGGCCAAGACCTTCATAAGAACCTCAGAAGAGCCCTGCTGTATCAAACCAGTGAGCGTCCATCTCATCCAGCCTCCTGTCTCACCCAGTGGCCAACTGGTTCCTCTGGATGGCCAACAAGAGGGCAGAGGCCAAGACCACCACTAGAATATAAGAAGAGCCCTGCTGGATCAGACCAGTGAAGGTCCCTCTAGTCCAGCATCCCGTCTCACACAGGGGCCAACCAGTTCCTCTGGAGGGCCAACAGCAGGGCAGAGAGGCCGAGGCCTTCCCCTGAGAAGAACACCAGAGGAGTCCTGCTGGATCAGACCAGTGAAGGTCCCTCTAGTCCAGCATCCTGTCTCACACAGGGGCCAACCAGTTACTCTGGAGGACCAAGAACAGGGCATAGAGGCCGGGGCCTTCCCCTGATAAGGACATGAGAAGAGCCCTGCTGGATCAGACCAGTGAAGGTCCCTCTAGTCCAGCATCCTGTCTCACACAGTGGCCAGCCAGTTCCTCTGGAGGGCCAGCAACAGGGCAGAGAGGCCGAGGCCTTCATAAGAACATTAGAAGAGCCCTGGTGAATGAGACCAGTGAAGATCCCTCTAGTCCAGCATCCTATCTCATGCAGTGGCCGGCCAGTTCCTCTAGATGGCCAGCAACAGGGCAGAGAGGCCGAGGCCTTCATAAGAACATTAGAAGAGCCCTGGTGAATGAGACCAGTGAAGATCCCTCTAGTCCAGCATCCTGTCTCACACGGTGGCCAACCAGTTCCTCTGGACGGCCAACAACAGGGCAGAGAGGCAGTGGCTCTCTGACCTTCCCCTGATGTTGCCACTGGGGTTCAATGGCTGACTGCCTCTGGACATGGAGGTTCCCTTCAGTCCCCATGGCTTTGATGAACCTCTCCTCCTCGAACCCCCTTTAAAGCCAACGAAGCTAGTGTCCATCACGACATCTTGCGTCAGTGAGTTCCACAAGTTGATTATGCATTTGTGGGGGAAAGTGCTTTCTTCAGGATGCCTGAAGAATTTTATTAGTCGTAAGAGTAGTCATAAATTTACCTTTATTAGGGATGCCAGCCTCCTAGTGGGGCCGGCCTGGGGATCCCCTAGAACTTCAGACTACAGAGATCAGTTCCTCTGGAGAAAACAGATGCTCTTGGGGGGGGGCATTCCATGGCTTTGTACCCCACTGAGGTCCCTGTCTTCTCCTGGCTCCACCCCCAAATCTCCAGGAACTTCCCGACCTGGAGCTGGCAACCGTATGCCCCCACAAATGCTCCCTCTAAGCTATGGAGTCTTGTGAGCAACTAGCATTGAAGTTGTGAGCGAGCGATCTGGCTGCTGCATAATCTAGTGTGCTCTGGGGCCCGCCTCCCTGAGCTAAGACAAACATGTGTGAGCTGGAGGCGAAAGACTTGCGAGCTGGCTCACACTCACTCAGCTTAGAGCAGTGATGGTTTTAGAGACCGAGTGCCCAAACTGCGACCCAAAACCCACTTATTGATCGCAAAGTGCCAACGCGGCAATTTAACCTGAATCCTGAGGTTTTACTTTAGAAAAAACAACTCATACATTAGCTTACGATGATCCAAACAAAGTAAGGAAAGCAATCCCAAATGCTTTCATTTACTTAAAATTATTTGGCAGAGAATTTGACACTTTAATGATGGTCTGGGCCTGGCTAGGGTGATGGCACGCGTGCCCACAGAGAGGGCTCTAAGTGCCACCTCTGGCACCCGTGCCATAGGTTCGCCACCACTGGCTTAGAGGGAACACTGGCCCCCACACCCCCCAGCTGGTGAACCTGGCATCCCAGTTTACACCGAAAACTTCAGATTGTTCGGAGTCCTTTGCATGCATATTATTTCAGTCCTTACAACAATCCTGTAAGGTAGGTCAATGTAAAAAAAAAACCGCCTTGTAGAAGCGTCTCCCATTTGGAGATTTTTCAAAACAAGGGTCTGGTAAGCACTTTCTGGAGACCAAGGCTGGATTCGGGGCAGGGACATCCGCACAGCTGTCTGGCCTCTTCCCTCGTCTTGGGCCCCCTGTAAACATTTCCTCTGGCTCTGATCTTCCTGCTTCCCCCTTTCTCCTCCGGTGGCCTCCTAGCGGGAGCCTGGCTTTGCAGCGGAGATTTCTGTGGCTTAGCTTCTCCAAACGGGAGCGTGAGAGGCCTGGAAGAAATACTGAACGGGCTCAGGGGTGTGTGTGTGCAGGTGACGTAACGTCGCTACCCCCGACTAGACTTTCAGGTCATTCCTGGAGAAACGCCGCCCGATTTTCACTCTTTCGATCACACGCATCGAGCTACAGCCGTTATTGTCCTACTGCCTGGGGTGTGTGTGTGCAGGTGACGTAACATCGCTACCCCCGACTAGACTTTCAGGTCATTCCTGGAGAAACGCCGCCCGATTTTCACTCTTTTGATCACACGCATCAAGCTACAGCCGTTATTGTCCTACTGCCTGGCGGCTGGGTTACGGCAAAGATGGCAGGCCGCGACACAAGACACTCTAGCTGACTCTCGCTGTCTCGGAGGACCGGGGCAGGCCAAGCTGGAAGTCAATTCCTGCTCCAGTGGTTGGTACGCCCTGCCCACGAGCGATATGGTTTGCTGCGATTCCCACTCCACGAAGACTGAGGATTGGTGAGGTTGCACTACGTAGGCTTCAAGAGATCCATGTACATCATCGCATCGACGACGGTCCTGTAAGGTAGACCAGCGGTTGGTACGCCCTGCCCACTTGCACGCGCAGCATCGGCGTCTGAGGCCTTGCGCTGTATCCATGGTGCTTTCAGAGGTGTGGCGGAGCGGGAGGCGTGGCAGGGATGCATTCGGACATTAAGCAAAACACAGCTGGTCGAAATGAGCCTCGGAAGGACCAGGAAGGCCCAATTCAGATGGGCTACGTGTCAGTTTCGGCTGCGGGGGAAATGGCAGTTCCCGGGGGTCATTTCGGGTGAAGAAAACAGCGTGGGGAGGAAGGGCCAAAGTCCCCACCTCTATGCGCCACAGTCCCAATTCCCAATGTCCCTCACACACATCTTGGAATTAAATTCCAAGCGTGGATCTTCCAGAGTCTCTCTGTGAACCGGACATGCAAAGGGAGGACACTAGAGCTTTGGAATGTGTGAACTGGCTCTTCGGAGGCCAGGATTAAACCACGGTTTGGAACCTTGGTTTGTGGGCAAGAGAAACGAACCGCAGTTTGTCTTTGGGGCCGGTTTGGACATCGCGACGAAGCGTGGCTGGTAGGGAACCCCCCCCCCCAAAATCTTCAATGTCTGAGCTGTAAAAGAGGGGTCTTGTTCGTCTGAGGACTCCGGAGGCCTTTTCCCATGTGCTTTGTCTCTGTGGCAGGACGGCTCTGGAACGCCTTTCGAGCAGCTGCAAAAACGAGAGTTTTTAGGAAAGGAACCGACTTTGGCCGATCGTGGCCTTCTCTTCTCAACGCTTCCGTTTTGCTGTGACAATTTCGATCACCGGCTGACGGACACTTGGCTCAAGCCGCCCAGTCTCTTACTGTATTGCATTTGTGGGGGGAGGTTTGTACCGTTTTCAACAATGTGATGGTTAGCCGCGTGTTTCCGGCTGAAAGTGGGAAATTAAGAGGGGAGAACCAAAAGATTAGTAGGTTTCTTCCAGCTCCGGGGGGGGGGGAGAGAGAGCGATATCGTGGGATGCATTGTGGTTAACTTTGGGACATCCTACTTTCTACTCTTGAAGGGGAAGGAGAAACACAAAGGGGAGGAAGAGCCAGTGGGGTGTAGGACTTCATAAAAAGCCAGATGTGGTGAGAAAAGAGGAAAAGAAGGTTTTCTGTTGCAGACGTTGCCCTGCAAAAGCCGAGTCCCAAGACCAAAATGATTGCATTACTTGAAGTGACCGCAGAATTCCGCTCTCGGGCTTTTGGGGGTTCGGGGTCTGCTCGGGTTCTCCTGTTGAGCCTTAGTGCCCCCTACTTTCCTTTCCCAAAGAGGGTTTTTATAAAAAAAAACAACAACAAAGACTCCACTCAAGCCCCCCCATCCTCTCCCTCTGTCTGGGACTCTGCTCCCAAACAGAGCCGGCCAGAGAGGAAAGCGGGCCGCTTGTGGTTCTTCGGTTTCTGCAAAAAAAATATATTAAAAATGTCGGTGAGATTTGCAGAGAAAGTCCTCAGCCCAAGAGATCCCTCCACACTGAGCAGGCTGCTATTGCAAAGGGTGAGTGTCCTGGTTTGACCTCAGCTAGTTATGGCGCGTCTGTTAGAAAGAAGGGGATGGAAACTCTGGCGGCAAAACAGGTAGGCAGCTTGACGGCAGCTGCCAATCAGAGTCTGGGCAGGCAGCGGGCCCCTGTCTCCAGAGTTTGAGCCGAGAACTCACCGAGAATAAAGCACTTCCTCTGAGCATGTGCAGAATATGTTCCTCCTGTCACCGAGGGACTGCAGCCAGGACTGGGGAACAGGCCTTGTGCTTTGGAACAGAACGGCTTCCATCCCACAATGCCTCTAGGTTTGTTTTTTTTAAAGAACAGAACCGCTCGCAAAGGCAAGTAGGTCATCCTGGTAATTCTTTGGGGAGGCAAAGCTGGAGAAAGCGCACACGGAGAAACCGGGGCCAACCCAGAGGCTTCCAGAGTGGCCTGGCAGGGAAGCGACGGGCAGGGCTTTGAAGATAAGACGGCGGCTTTCTTTCACAGCCAAAAGGCAGCTGGCAAAATCCAGACTGCGCCAGCCAAGTCGTTTCGTGGCCCACATTTTGTGCACCGCCCCTGGCTGCATACTGCAAATCCCCAGCGCTGGTACCCAAAATCAGGTCTCAGCAGAGCTGAAGGCATCAACAGATAATTCCATAACCTGAAAGCCGGTTTGGTGTAGTGGTTAGGAGCGCGGACTCTGCAGTCTGGGAGAACCGTGTTTGATTCCCCCACTCCTCCACATGCAGCTGCTGGTGTGACCTTGGGTCAGTCACAAGTTCTCTCACAGCTGTTCTCTCAAGGGCAGTCCTTGGGAGTGCTCTCTCTCGGCCCCACCTACCTCACAGGGTGTCTGTTGTGGGGAGGGAAAGGAGATTGTAAGCCGCTCTGAGACTCCTTCGGGTAGTGAAGGGCGGGGTATAAATCCAGTCTCTTCTTCTCATTTCCTTCCCCACCTCTCAAGGTATGACACTGCTTTCAGGATCCAATCCTGCCAGCCGTTCCACCACAGCTGCCTGCTTCCGGGTGTCCTTTTGTCCTCCTGGTTCCAAGGACTGTTCACATCAAAATGCAGCCATCTTCCCACAGATGTTCCCCAGTCAGAAACTCACAAGCAGGATGGAGAGGTCATGTTCCCAGCAGCTGGAATTGGCCGGTAGACTGCCTTGGCACGTGGAGGCTCTGCCTATTTGGGCCTGCTGCTCTGAAACATGGAGGGACAAAGCCGAAAAGTGTCCCGCGTGCATGAGGGCTGGGTCCACCAGAGCTTGTTTTCCAACGCTCAGAGCCGACTTGAAGAGTGTCTCTGAGGATGTGCAGAGGGTCCCAGTCCTCACTGTTGTCATCTTTGGGAAGGTGAAGGGGGGGGGATTTCCATTTCAAGGAGTGCCGCTTCCTGGCACCCTTAGATCCTGATGCCTTTTCCCAGTGGGATACCGTAGACCTTTTCTTGATGGTGTGCAGCGACAGCGGGGATGAGTGCCTCTGAGAACGTGCAGAGCGTTGCAGCTTTATCCCACCAGGTGGCCTGAAGGTAACGGATTTTACCAGGTTTCCGAGCAGGGGCCGGTCCTCGAACCTCCGGGGCCTCTGCTTCAACAGGCAGAGCCAGAGAAACTGGGTGGGCCGTACTGACGCCGTCGAACCCGGCTCCCCTCTTCTCCAGGGGCAGTCCTCCTTGCCCAGTCCAGGTGAGGAAAATGCCTCCCTTAATCGCCCTCTCTTCCTCCACATGCTTCCCTCGGATCAGACCTTTCTCTTGTCCCCTTTGTGCCCAGATCGGCCTCTCCCCCTCCTCCTCCAAATACCTTCCCAGGACAGACCCGGATCAGGAAAACAAATCCCATAGGAGTCATTTCCTTCCCACCCCCACCCGACTCCCCATTCGAGACTCCCCGCCTCCCGCCACACAAAATCCACCCAAATTATGACTCTGGTTCCGTACCAGTGGATCCCAAGGACTCTTTGGGTAGTAGATTCTTCCTCTCCCCCCCCCCAATGAAAGGCAAACCCTGAGCTCTTACAAGACATTGATCTGCGTGGGGATGGGGCCGGGGCTCCAACGAATTCCTCCGCCTTCCCTCTCCAAACCTTGGAGAGCGTAGTCAAAGCACAAATGCAGTCCTCCCACGCACCCTTCCCGCAGAAAGCCCCAAATGTTCACTACCAACCCTCCCCCCACCGTCTTTCAGCTAACGTGCCCCTCACCTTTGCCCAAATGCAAGGGCCAACCTGCACGTCAGTTCTCATGCACTGCAGCAGATTTTGCAAAACGTTCTCAAACACACAGGCATGTTCAGACAAGATCACTCAAACCCCCTCCCGGGGGTCAACGAGGCCAAGTTCTTCCCAGTGCACCCCTCACATGTGAGGAAAGGGGTGGGTGGGAGAGTCCGGGGTTTGTGTTCCCCCTTGGGGAAACAAGGGTGGAGACTTCCACTCCAAAGTTCCTGCCCCCCCCAAAAAAAAACCACAGGAGAATTCGAATCCAGGACCTTCCTCCCCAATAAAGCCAGGCCCTTTCATTCCCACCCAGATTAAACCCCAACAAACAACCCTTTCGCCGTCAAGAACACAAACACGGAGACCCCCTCCCCCACCAACCCATCAACAGGTACGGGAAAATAAGAGCAAAAAAATAATAATAACAATCCAATTTTTAACCTCTCTGCTGATTGGGAGAATAGCCCGAGCACGGTTCCTCAGAAGTAAGAACCTTTCTTAGTCACCCATGGTAATGCTGATCTCCACTTTGGGGTCAGGAAGAAATTTTTCTCCAGAGGTGGTGAGCTCCCCCTCACTGACAGTCTTTAATCAGCAGCTGGACAAACCCTTGTCAGGGATGCTCTGGGCTGATCCTGCATTGAGGAGGGGGTTGGACTAGATGATCCTGGAGGTCCCTTCCAGCTCTCTGGTTCTATGATTCTAAGTCCTACTCAGTTCAATGGGGCTGAGTTTGGGGGAGACGTGTACAGGGAGGGGGCCGAGGAGGAGTAATTGATCCTCATGATGGATGCTGCATAGAAGTTTGCACATGGGTGTGGCACGGCTAGGTAGGGGTGGGAGAGGAGAGTCGGGGGACTGAATGAGGGAGGACAACACACACACGTACAAACACACACACACACACACACTTCTCCCTTGGGAATGCTCCCTCTAAGCTGCGGAGTCTTGTGAGCAGAAATTCTACTCTGTGAGCCACCGAGTGAGCGATGTGGCTAGTGCGTGAATCAGTTTGCTCTGGAGCCCTCCTTCCTGAGCTAAGACAAGAAAGCGTGAGCTGGAGGCTTAGAAAATGTGAGCTGGCTCACACTCACTCAGCTTAGAGGGAACGCTGGTCGGGGATCAAGAGCTCAGCTGTGGTCCGGCAGGAGCAGCGCCACACACAGAGCTCCCTGGCCATGCACAGAGCGCCCCGGCCCCCCTCCCCCCCCTCTCCAAGGGTGGGCCAAGCCAGCCCCGGAAATCTGGGATGAAGTTTATGACCTCCCAGAGCAGGGCGGTGGGACGTCCAGGCAGCGACCCGGACTTCTTGGCACCGGGGGAATTGGGCAATAGCCAAGGATCAAAGCCCCCGACCGAGAGCGCTCTCTCTCCCCTCCCCCCACCAGTGTTCCCTCTAAGCTGAGTTAGTGTGAGCCAGCTCACAGTTTTTTAGCCTCTGGCTCACACATTTTTTGTCTTAGCTCGAGGAGGAGGGCTCCAGAGCAAACTAATTGATGCAGCCGCCAAATGGCTCGCTCACAACTTTAATGCCAGGAGCTCACAAAGCAGAATTTTGGCTCACAAGACTCCACAGCTTAGAGGGAACATTGCCCCCCACCCCGGGAGGGGAGAAATGTGACCGAGGAGGGAGGTCATTTGAGCAACCCGCCTCCCGAGTCGTTCACGGACTCACCCAGAGACCGGTCCCGAATCCTCGCGTGCCTGAACTCCTGCCTAGTCTAAAACATTCCTTTGGGGTGGGTCTCCCTGCATGCCGGAAACGTGGTCGCCGCTTTCTAAGAAGGAAGTCCGGGAAGAACCCTTGCCCTTCGATTGTCACAGCCTGTGGGAGCCGGGGGGGGGGGGGGGGGCGTATGCTCAGGAACCGCCCATTCTTCCACCCCAGGTTGGAACCTGGGACGGTGAGCTCGAAGTCCAGCAGCACCTTCGAGGCCAGCAACTTGTCTCTGCAAAGGGGGTGGGGGTGGGGTGCGGTCGTATGCACACGGGATTGGGCGTGGGGGTTACTCGTGAGTAAACAGGGACAGGCTGGGGAGGGGGTGGGGGCTGCAGATCCTGGCTCTCCGGGTCTGACAACTCTCGGGAAAGGGGAAACGACCTTACCTTCCAGCCCGGGTCTGGTGGTCCCAGATCTTCGCCTCTCAGTGTCCTTGGCCTGGGGTCTGGGGGGTGTGTGTGTCAGCAGAATGGGGGGGCTCTCTTCCCGGCCCCCGCCATCACCCCCGAGGTCCCGGGGCCGCCGGCGGAGCCCTCCAACATGTGGGAGGGAAGAGGGGCCGATCCGGGGGTCCCCGTTCCGGGCTGCTCACGCGCCCGCATGGGGGGTCTCCCCCTCCCCACCTTTC
>NW_015170924.1:243237-252847 GCF_001447785.1 Gekko japonicus | reverse complement strand
AGGGGAGGGGAGGGGAGGGGGCACACGCATTCTCCCGCCCGCACTTCTGCTGGGCAGTTTCCTGTGCGAACACACAGATGCTTCTGCGCGGGGAGGGGGGGCGCGTTAACGCTTTGCTCTCCGGCGCTGGGAAACCTTGGCCGCTTCTCTGTTGTGATCGGAGAGGGAATCGAACAAAACCAGAGCATCCCGCCTTGGCTTCGGCGCGCAACCGCGCGCAGACCCGGATAGGTTGTCGATCCGACCGGGAGCTGAAGTCAGGGCTCCCATCCCCCCCCTTGAACTGTTCATTGTCACTGGCGTTGCCAACCTCCCGGTGGGGCCTGGAGATCTCCATATTAGAGCAGGGGAGCCGGTTTGGTGTAGTGGTTAAGTAAGGTACAATCAGTCTTATTATTTCAGCCTCACATTAGAAGTGGGCCTTTTATTCCTTAAGGCAGTGAGAGCCAGTTTGGGGTAGTGGTTTGAGAGCGCGGACTCTGATCTGGGAGAACCGTGTTTGATTCCCCCACTCCTCCCCATGCAGCTGCTGGTGTAACCTTGGGTCAGTCACAAGTTCTCTCACAGCTCCCCTCCCCACAACAGACACCCTGTGAGGGAGGTGGGACTGAGAGAGCTCTCTCGAGAACGGCCCTGGAGAGAACAGCTCTGAGAGAACTTGTGACTGACCCAAGGTTACACCAGCAGCTGCATGGGGAGGAGTGGGGGAATCAAACACGGTTCTCCCAGATCAGAGTCCGCGCTCTCAAACCACTACCCCAAACTGGCTCTCACTGCCTTAAGGAATAAAAGGCCCACTTCTAATGTGAGGCTGAAATAATAAGACTGATTGATTGAAGGAGAAGAGATTGGATTTATACCCCGCCCTTCACTACCTGAAGGAGTCTCAGAGCGGCTTACCATCTCCTTTCCCTTCCCCTCCCCACAGTTTGCGGGGAGGGCGGCCTATAAATAGAAAAAAATTAAAATAAAACGGACACCCTGTGAGGAAGGCGGGGCTGAGAGCGCTCTCTCAAGGACTGCTCGTGAGAGAACAGCTCTGAGAGAACTTGTGACTGACCCAAGGTCACACCAGCAGCTGCACATGGAGAGAATCAAACGCGGTTCTCCCAGATTAAAATCTGCGCTCTCAAACCACTACCCCAAACTGGCTAGGAATGACTTGAGCTCCAGGGTAAAATAAAAGGGGGCAGTCAGGGGCCAGCTTGCATCCTCCACTGTCCTAGGGTTGCCCTCTTTGGACTCGGAAATTCCTGGAGATTGGGGGTTGGAGCCTGGGGGAGACGTGGTTTGGGGGAGAAGGGACCTCTGTGGGGCGTAGTGCCCTAGAGGCCACCTTCCACGGCAGCCGCTATCTCCAGCCGAATAGATCTCCGCAGCCTGGAAATTGGTCATCATTCCGTGCGATCTCTAGGGCCCACCTGGAGGTTGGCACGGCAACCTGGGGCATTGCAAAGGCCCACCAAGCTGGAGGGAGGCCGGGGTGCGCTCTCACAGGCCTCTGCGATGGAAGAAAAAATAAATGCGTTCCAGATGGACCGGGGAATGTGGCCGGTCTGGGCCCATCTCCTTGTCTGGCTAACACAAACACAAACACACCCACTGCGTGGGAGAAAAGCGAGCTTAAAAGAGGAAGCCGGAGCTGCAGAGGAGAGGAGGGCCGTCTCCCTGCCTCTGCCGGGATCGGGAAGCTGGAGAAAACGCTCACCTCTGCCCGGGTGGTCAACCGTCCTGGTCTCAGGCAGGAGAGCAAATTTAGAGTCCACTGGCACCTTGAAGACCAACAAAGGTCTGGAATAATATTGGTCTTGAATACTCAGATCCTGCCAACCTAGCAGTTCGAAAGCAAGAAATTGCAAGTAGATAAATAGGTACCACTTTGGTGGGAAGGTAACAGCGTTCCGTGCGCCTTGGTGTTTAGTCATGCTGGCCACATGACCACGGAAACGTCTTCGGACAGCGCTTGCTCTTCGGCTTGGAAATTGAGATAAGCACCGCAACCCTAGAGTCGGATTCGACTGGCTTTCGAGCAAGGGAACCTTTACCTTTACCTAAATATTCAGACCCTGAATAAAGCTTTGTTGGTCTTAAAGGTGCCTTGGACGCCAAAATTGTTCACCTCTGTCCAGTTTGTGGTCCTCTCCACTTCGATCATCTCCAAAGCCCCTTCGACTTTTGCTATCCAAACTGTCTTTCCCCTGGCAAAGACCTGGGCCAAAGCGGTCTCTCCCCCTACCTCAATTCATGCCACCCCAAATTTGCCAAGCTTTCAAGGGACGCAAGATTCTGGCCCTTTCGGCTTTAATTCTGGGATCTGCTTCTATTGATATACTCTGTAATGTGATATGACGTGAGAAAAGAGACAGTTTGGTGTAGTGTTTAGGAGCGGGAGTGCCCACGAGTTCTTGTCTTGTGAGAAAGGGAGAAAAGAACCTCTTTCTCAACCTGCTCTGGTCTGAGGCAGGAGAGCAAATTTAGAGTCCAGTGGCACCTTGAAGACCAACAAAGGTCTGGAATAATATTGGTCTTGAATAGTCAGACCCTCAATAAAGCTTTGTTGGTCTAAAAGGTGCCTTGGACACCAAAATTGTTCACCTCTGTCCAGTTTCTGGTCCTCTCCACTAGGATCATCTCCAAAGCCCCTTCGGCTTTTGCTATCCAAACCGTCTTTCCCCTGGCAAAGACCTGGACCGAAGCGGTCTCTCCCCCTACCTCAATTCATGCCGCCCCAAATTTGCCAAGCTATCAAGGGGCGCAAGATTCTGGGCCTTTCGGCTTTAATTCTGGGATCTGCTTAAGAACATAAGAACACAAGAGACGCCAATGCTGGATCAGGCCAAAGGCCCATCCAGTCCAACACTCTGTGTCACACAGTGGCCAGAAATACCAGGTGCCCTCAGGAGGTCCACCAGTGGGGCCAGAACTCCAGAAGCCCTCCCACTGTGGCCCCCCCCAAGCACCAAGAAGACAGAGCATCACTTGCCCCAGAGCCCCTATCTATACCTTGTGGCTAATAGCCAATGATGGACCTCTGCTCCATATAATAACACAAGAGAAACCAATGTTAGATCAGGCCAATGGCCCATCCAGTCCAACACTCTGCCACACAGTGGCCAGAAATACCAGGTGTGATCAGGAGGTCCAGCAGTGGGGCCAGGACACTAGAAGCCCTCCCACTGTTGCCCCCCCAAGCACCGAGAATACAGAGCATCCCTTGCCCCAGAGTCCCTATCTATACCTTGTGGCTAAGAGCCACTGATGGACCTCTGCTCCATATGCTTATCTAATTCCCTTTTGAAGCCGTCCATGCTTGTAGCCGCCACCACTTCCTGTGGCAGTGAATTCCATGTGTTAATCACAATCTATTCTATTCTATTCTTCTATTGATATACTCTTTAATGTGATATAATGTGAGAAAAGAGACAGTTCGGTGTAGCGGTTAGGAGCGCAGATTGTTTTTTAAAATCATTTTGCAATAAAGACATGCATTATTTGTATATTTGGTACATATTTATGTCCTATGTTTCGCTATTTAAACACTGGGCACTTTAGTTTAACCTTCTAGGTTCTTGGGTTTTGTATGAGAGTGTGTGTGTGTGCGTGCACCTGGAAGCCATGGTGACCTCTGGTGACTGACCCCTACTGGGGTCCTGGAGGATATTCAGAGAGGTGGCCAACGCTCCCTCTAAGCTGTGGAGTCCTGCGAGCAAAAATTCTACTTTGTGAGCTGCCGGCATTAAAGTGGTGAGTGAGCGATTTGGCTGCTGCATAAATCAGTTGGCTCTGGAGCCTTCCTTCCCAAACTGCTGCAGAAATTTATTTTGCTCTGGAGCCCTCCTTCCTGAGCTGAGACAGAAAATGTGTGAGCCGGAGGCTAGAAAACTGTGAGCCAACTCACACTAACTCAACTTAGAGGGAACGCTGGAGGCGGCTGAGTAAAGCCTGCCCCCCCCACTGCTGATATTCCAAGGAAGTCTCTCATCCAAGTCCTTGCCAGGGTCTGCCCTGCTGAGCTTCCGAGAGGAGATCGGGCCCGCCTGAACGACCCAGGTCAGGGGTTAACCTTCGAGGTTCTTAATCAATCCCTCGATTCTCCTCCGCCTGCTTCCTCCCCTTTGCAAAACTTCGAGGTTGCCCTAACCACTGTGCGCTCCGTCCTCTTCCGGACCTGTGCCGATGGCTGAGGAGAAGGCCGTGTTGACTCGCAGCGGAGCGGGTGCTGCTGGCGAAGGTGGAGGAGAGGGTGAATCGGGGCTTTGTCCGGCTGCGGCTGCCAGCCCAGGCGGTGCCAAGCACCGAGCGGTGGCCGCGTAGCGGAGGAAGCTGGCGTCGGCCAACAGCAGCCCAAGAGCCCAGGAGGGAGCCGTTTTCCCTGCAGGCGCTGGCAGGGGACTCAGCACCTCTCCGGGCTGGCCTTTTCCATCTGAGCGCCGGCTCTTGGAGGTCTCAGGTGGGAAGACGGCCTCCCCCAAATCTGCGGCCTGAGTTCCTTTTCTTTCTTTTTTTAAGCTTAAACTTCATCGAATATCCAGATAAATGCACAACGCGTCATGACAGTGATTACCGCAAATGGTAATACATTACGAACAATAACTGAACTGAAGAGAGAGAAATGTGCAGAAACGGCTAAAAGGATACAGCATTTATGGCATCGAGAAGAGATCCGAGTATTCCAAAACTGGGAACCATCATTTCGCAAACCCCCCGAAGTGTAGGGTTCAGTTTTGCCATGTTTTCAAAGAATCCGCTTGTTTATCCATCATGCAACATTATCGTACCTTTAGGAACCAATCGGAGATCGTAGGTTTGTTACCACTTTCCCGGAATTTGGCCAGTATTGCTCGGCCCGCAGCACGAAGTAATTCTATTAAATCGTGGTTACGTGGATGGCGGTTAGCAGTCGGCCAATGATTTCACACCAGCAACTCCGTGTCTAAAGGTAAAGGTTTCCCCCTTGCTTGAAAGCCAGTCGAATCTGACTCTAGGGTTGCGGTGCTCATCTCCGTTTCCAAGCCGCAGAGGACCTGTGCCGATGGCTGAGGAGAAGGCCGTGTTGACTCGCAGCGGAGCGGGTGCTGCTGGCGAAGGTGGAGGCGAGGGTGAATCGGGGCTTTGTCCGGCTGCGGCTGCCAGCCCAGGCGGTGCCAAGCACCGAGGGGTGGCCGCGTAGTGGAGGAAGCCGGCGTAGGCCAACAGCAGCCCAAGAGCCCAGGAGGGAGCCGTTTTCCCGGCAGGCGCTGGCAGGGGGCTCAGCACCATTAAGGAACTTGGGAAGGCCTCTCTCCTTGGGCTGGCCTGTCCATCTGAGCGCTGGCTCTTGGAGGTCTCAGGCGGGAAGACGGCCTCCCCCAAATCCGCTGCCTGAGTTCCTTTTCTTTCTTTTTTAAAGCTTAAACTTCATCGAATATCCAGATAAATGCACAACGCGTCGTGACAGTGATTACCGCAAATGGTTATACATTACGAACAATACTGAACTGAAGAGAGAGAAACGTGCAGAAACGGCTAAAAGTCAGTATACAGCATTTACGGAATCGAGAAGAGATCCGAGTATTCCAAAACTGGGAACCATCGTTTCGCACAAAACTCAAAGTGTAGGGTTCAGTTTCGCCATGTTTTCGAAGAATCCGTTCGTTTATCCATCATGCAACATTCTCGTACCTTTAGGAACCAATCGGAGATCGTAGGTTTGTTACCACTTTCCCGGAATTTGGCCGGTACCGCTCGGCCTGCAGCACAAAGTAATTCTATTAAATCGTGGTTACGTGGATGGTGGTTAGCAGTTGGCCAGTGATTTCACACCAGCAACTCTGTGTCTAAAGGTAAAGGTTTCCCCCTTGCTCGAAAGCCAGTCGAATCTGACTCTAGGGTTGCGGTGCTCATCTCCGTTTCCAAGACAAAGAGCCGGTGCTGTCCAAAGACATTTCCATGGTCATGTGGCCGGCATGACTAGACGCCAAGGTCCACAGAACGCTGTCACCTTCCCACCGAAGTGGTACCTATTTATCTACTTGCAATGTCTTGCTTTCGAACTGCCAGGTTGGCAGGAGCTGGGGCCAGAGACGGGAGCTCACTCCGTCATGCGGCACTCGGGTCTTGAACTGCCGAACTACCGACCTTCCGGCCTGCAGTTCAGCACCTTAACCACTTGAGCCACCGCAGCTCCCACTCCGTGTCTAGCGGGACCTTAAAATGAGTTATTTCACGTACCTTTTGCACAACCGATTTCCAAAATTCTTGCACAACCGCACAATCCCACCAACAATGTTTATGTGTACCTATCTCCTGACAACCCCACCAGCATAATTGAGAAGTGTCTTTTTGGGGGGAACCCCCCACTTTTTGTGGAGTTAGATACCTGCCTGAGTTCCTTGTCGCTGCAGTTGCCGGCGAGTAAGCAGGGCACCTTGTCCGCCCAAAGCAGAAACTCTACCACGGAACAACAGGCTCTGCCCCATACCAGGACAGATCCTTCCTCCTTCTGGCCCAGGAGTGACTCTCAGTAGCCCTCCAGGGTCGCGATGCCATGGATCTGGGCGCCCCCAGTGTTCCCTCTAAGCTGAGTTAGTGTGAGCGGTAATTTTAAGGGTCTGTAAATCCATGTGGTGCTCTTGTGCCCGTGGTCCTTGTATGAAAGAGTTAAAATGTCACCATAAAGGCAGTTTAATGGTGCAAGAGGATTACAGATCACAAGACTAGACAATCTGGTGCAAAGGGAAGACGGCATCGCTGAGAAATGCGGTGGCATCTGGGTGCGAACATGTTCCTGAAATAACTTTCTGAGAGGACCGTGCAATTCCCGTTTATGTCAAGGAGACTCGAGAACTGAACATTCGAGGTGCAGAGTGATGCATCTTCTCCTTAACCACCCAAAACTTGCTAAACGGACTCTTCTTCTTACCGGCGAGTGGCCGAAAGACCTCCGCCTGTCCTGGTATGGGGCAGAGCCGTGGCTCAGTGGCAGAGCCTCTGCTTGGCATGCAGAAGGTCTCAGGTTCAATCCCCGGCGTCTCCAGTTAAAAAGGACCAGGCAGGAGATGATGGGAGAGACCTCTGCCCGAGACCCCAGATGGCCATGCAGAGGGGCTGTGGCTCAGTGGAAAAACCTCTGCTTGGCGTACAGAAGGTCCCTGGTTCAATCCCTGACATCTCCAGTTGGAAGGATCAGGCAGGAGGTGATGGGAAAGACCTCAGCCTGAGACCTTGGAGAGCTGTCAAGAAGGCCACCTGAGACCCTGGAGAGCTGTAAAGAGGGGCTGTGGCTCAATGGAAGAGCATATGCTTGGCATGCAGAAGGTCCCAGTTTCAATCCCCGGCATCTCCAGTTAAAAAGGACCAGGCAGGAGGTGATGGGAAAGACCTCCGCCTGAGACCGTGGAGAGCTGTAAAGAGGGGACTTTGCTCAGTGGTAGAGCCCCTGCTTGGCACGCGGAAGGTCCCAGGTTCAATCCCCGGCATCTTCAGCTAAAAGGACCAGGCGGTAGGTGATGGGAAAGACCTCCGCCTGAGACCGTGGAGAGCTGTAAAGAGGGGACTTTGCTCAGTGGTAGAGCCCCTGCTTGGCACGCGGAAGGTCCCAGGTTCAATCCCTGGCATCTGCAGGCCAGGCAATGGGTAATGGGAAGGACCTCCGCCTGAGACCCTGGAGAGCTGTAAAGAGGGGCTGTGGCTCAGTGGTAGAGCCTCTGCTTGGCATGCAGAAGGTCCCAGGTTCAGTCCCCGGCATCTCCAGTTAAAAGGACCAGGCAGGAGGTGGTGGGAAAGACCTCCGCCTGAGACCCTGGAGAGCTGCTGCCGGTCTGAGTAGACAACACTGACTTTGATGGTCTGATTCGGTAGAAGGCAGAATTGCATATTCATGTATTCTCCCCCTGCTTTTATTCTAGGACTCAGAATACAACCTAAGGATGTATGAAGAGACCGGGCCTCGCTTTGGGCATTTCGAGCCAAGCGCCATGAGAAAAGGGCTTCAGAGAGCTCACCTATCCCAGACATCAATCCTCTGGAATAAAGAGCAGAAGAAGGGGAAGAAAACTCCCCTCCACCCCCCCACCGGCGATCTCAAAACTGGATCCCGCCGTCTCCTACGCTGTTCTACTGTGAAGTCACGGCTCAGGAATGTTCTGGGGCCGGTTTTGTGTCCCCCCCCCCTCCGAAAAGCAATTATTCTCTTGAAAGAAAACACGTGTTGGCTAAATCCTCCGCAGGGAGGGGAACAGTAGTGGCTGGGAAGGAAAGGAGAGAAGGGGGCGGGGAGGCATGGCTCGACGTCTCCCGCCCATGGGTGTCTCACACACCAAACCTCACATGCGCACCAGCACTTGTGGCCAGGCCCCGTGGTTCACGCAGACGTAGAGGATGCTTTAAAGCTCGGCATGGCTTGGGACTAGGGGTTGCCCCCCTTGAGGGAGGGGGAGCCGAGCCATGGCTCAGTGGCAGAGCCTCTGCTTGGCATGCAGACGGCCCCGTGTTCAATCCCCGGCATCTCCAGTTAAAAGGGCCAGGCAGGAGGTGATGGGAAAGACCTCAGCCTGAGACCCTGGAGAGCTGTAAAGAGGGGCCGTGGCTCAGTGGCAGAGCTTCTGCTTGGCATGCAGAAGGCCCCAGGTTCAATCCCCAGCATCTCCAGTTCAAAAGGACCAGGCAGAAGGTGATGGGAAAGACCTCCGCCTGAGACCCTGGAGAGCTGTAAGGAGGGGCTGTGGCTCAATGGAAGAGCCTCTGCTTGGCATGCAGAAGGTCCCAGGTTCAATCCCCAGCATCTCCAGTTAAAAAAGGGACCAGGCAGGAGGTGATGGGAAAGTCCTCCGCATGAGACCCTGGAGAGCTGTAAAGAGGGGCTGTGGCTCAATGTCAGAGCATCTGCTTGGCATGCAGAGGGTCCCAGGTTCAATCCCCGGCATCTCCAGTTAAAAAGAACCAGGCAGGAGGTGATGGGAAAGACCTCCGTCTGAGACCCTGGAGAGTCATAGAGAGGGGCTGTGGCTCAGTGGAAGAGCCTCTGCTTGGCATGCAGAGGGTCCCAGGTTCAATCCCCGGCATCTCCAGTTAAAAAGAACCAGGCAGGAGGTGATGGGAAACACCTCCGTCTGAGACCCTGGAGAGTCATAGAGAGGCGCTGTGGCTCAATGGAAGAGCATCTGCTTGGCATGCAGAAGGTCCCGGGTTCAATCCCCGGCATCAAAGACCATTGTTCATAAGAATACAATATTATACAGTCAAAGAGTTCAATAGAATAAGGGCAACATCTGTCTTCATGTGTGATCTTCCTATATTTCGCACCTAGAACCCTTGAAGGGATAACTGCACAAAGCACTTCTATGAGATGGCGCATCCGAATACATAAAATAGCTAGCAATCCAAAATAGCCCAGTGGCACCTTTAAGACCAAGTTTTATTCAGGTACAAGCTCTCCCTCCTCTGCGAGGACCTAGAACCCCTGGAGGGATAACTGCACAAAGCTCTTCTATGAGATGTCGCATCCAAATACATAAAATATTTGGCCATATTCATAACATATTTGGACTCTCTGAGGGCCAAGAAACAAGGGGCTTTTATTAAATCTCGCTGTCGCCAGGGGTCATTTCCTGCAGGAGCGCACAGGAGCCGA
>NW_015170924.1:230417-242911 GCF_001447785.1 Gekko japonicus | reverse complement strand
TGGCTGTCGCTCTATATCATGCACCCTTTGTTTGATGGCACTTTTTGCCTGAGCACTGCTCTGTGCCAAAAGATTCTCATTATTTTCATTCTGAGGAGGATTTCACCCCCACACACACACCCCTTGTTCCCTGAGAAATGCAGCATAACAGCTCTGAATGCTTCGGGATTTGAATGCATGTAACCTTTCCCCAACCTCTGGCTTCAGTTTGCCCCTGAAATTAGATAGGCCAGCCTTTACTTTTCTGCAAAATAGAAGTATCGGTTCCAAGTCTCCATCGCCTACCGGCCCTTACCGAAAAATTCCCCCAAAATCAGTTTTGATGGGGAAGTACCTGGCACATTTCTCCCGCAAGAATCCGCCCGGTGTCATGTGTCGCCCGTCCGTATCAGAATGGGCACTGCAGTCTATAAAATCTAACGTCTCCCTCTTTAAAACCGGCCTGTTTCAAATTTGCAAGCCCCCCCTCCTGGGAGTTCTCTAAATACAGCAAACCTCCCTCGCTGGAAACAAGAATTTTGACGTTTTGAGTCTGTTTCTGCTTCTGCTGCGGGGTTGTTGTTTTTTTGAAAGTCAGCTCAACAACACCCAGAACCAGAAAATCAACCCCGGGGTGACTCTCGGCCTGTTTTTAAAATAACCTCAAAAGCGGCAATGCTCTGTGGATCAAATGTACTATTTTTCATGCGCCTCCAATGTGTCACGGGAGGATCAAGATTCTTTTCTTTTTCTTCTTTAGCACTTCCTGAATGTGAGTTCAAGACTCTGGAGATTTCGTTTTCCTTCTTCCCTCCCTCCTTCCTGCTTCGCTCCGGCTTCTCCTTTGCCCAAAGTTAGCAAAGAAAAAAACAACACCCGAGCGATGAAGCAATTTTCCAAGCATCAGGATTTTACTAAATCCCGGTTCTCTGTCTGGGGCCAGAGGCGTGCTTTGCCTTTTTAAGGCACGGCGACAGCAACCCGCAGGCAGGATTACTCACTCCCTGCCCCGGTGGTGTCATGGGAACCAAAATCTCCCAGACGGCGTCCCCCACAGTCTCTGACTCTTGACCTTGCCGTGGTTCACACAAGTACAGGAGTGGAAGTCCCCAAACTCCACCTTAAAAAGCCTGTTTCGATTACTCCGTGACACATGGAACGATGGCCAACCAAGAGTGCCTCTGAGCATGTGCAGAATGCTTTAAACGACAACAGCCACAGCAGTCGCAGCCAGACGGACAGCGATACCAAACGCTTAGCATGTAATAGCATAATTCATCAAACTGTCACTTTATACATGATTTACAGGGCAGCCCCGTGCAGAATTACTCCTCGGATTGCAATCTTTCTAGTTTTTTTATAAGGGTGTAGTGTCAGATCTTGGAAGCTCAGCAGGGTTGGTACTTGGAAGGGGGACCACCAAGGAAGGCTCTGCAGAGGAAGGCAAGGGCAAACCACCTCTGCTCCTCCCTTGCCTTGGAAGCCCCTTGCTGGGGTAGCCATAAGTCGGAAGCTCAGCAGGGTGGGTGCTTGGAAGGGGGACCACCAAGGAAGGCTCTGCAGAGGAAGGCAAGGGCAAACCACCCCTGCTTCTCCCTTGCCCTGGAAGCCCCTTGCTGGGGTGGCCATAAGTTGGAAGCTCAGCAGGGTCGGTACTTGGAAGGGGGACCACCAAGGAAGGCTCTGCAGAGGAAGGCAAGGGCAGACCACCCCTGCTTCTCCCTTGCCTTGGAAGCCCCTTGCTGGGGAGGCCAGAAGTCGGAAGCTAAGTAGGGTCAGTACTTGAAAGGGGGACCACCAAGGTAGGCTCTGCAGAGGAAGGCAAGGGCAAACCACCCCTGCTTCTCCCTTGCCTTGGAAGCCCCTTGCTGGGGAGGCCAGAAGCTAAGTAGGGTCAGTACTTGGAAGGGGGACCACCAAGGAAGGCTCTGCAGAGGAAGGCAAGGGCAAACCACCTCTGCTTCTCGCTTGCCTTGAAAGCCCCTTGCTGGGGTGGCCATAAGTCGGAAGCTCAGCAGGGTTGGTGCTTGGAAGGGAGACCACCAAGGAAGGCTCTGCGGAGGAAGGCAAGGGCAAACCACCTCTGCTTCTCCCTTGCCTTGGAAGCCCCTTGCTGGGGAGGCCAGAAGTCGGAAGCTAAGTAGGGTCAGTACTTGGAAGGGGGACCACCAAGGTAGGCTCTGCAGAGGAAGGCAAGGGCAAACCACCCCTGCTTCTCCCTTGCCTTGGAAGCCCCTTGCTGGGGAGGCCAGAAGCTAAGTAGGGTCAGTACTTGGAAGGGGGACCACCAAGGAAGGCTCTGCAGAGGAAGGCAAGGGCAAACCACCTCTGCTTCTCGCTTGCCTTGAAAGCCCCTTGCTGGGGTGGCCATAAGTCGGAAGCTCAGCAGGGTTGGTGCTTGGAAGGGAGACCACCAAGGAAGGCTCTGCGGAGGAAGGCAAGGGCAAACCACCTCTGCTTCTCCCTTGCCTTGGAAGCCCCTTGCTGGGGTGGCCATAAGTTGGAAGCTCAGCAGGGTCGGTACTTGGAAGGGGGACCACCAAGGAAGGCTCTGCAGAGGAAGGCGATGGGAAACCACCTCTGCTTCTCCCTTGCCTTGGAAGCCCTTTGCTGGGGTGGCCAGAACTTCGCTGTGACTCAGCAGTGCTTTACACGCACATGAGGCCGTCCGCAGGGGAACAGAAGGATGAAACGATTGGGGACAGAGGGACCCCAAACACCCCAAATGGCAAGAGGAGCAGGAGCTGTAACCTTTCTATGCAAGACTCAAATCCGTCCGCCGGCTGCAGGACCTGGCAAGAACTGGGCAGCTGTCCTCGGTTTGCTAACTAGCCAGCAACCATGGCACAGAGCCAGTTGATGCGGTTCGTACGGCAGTGACGGGTTGCAGCCTGGCTGGTACGAATGACTCCCTCTTCCTATGTACGCCCCAAAGAGCGTTACACTCTGTGGACCAACATCTCCTGGTTGTCCCTGGCCTGAAGGATGTGCGTCTTGCCTCGACCAGGGCCTGGTGGAACATGCTCCCAGTCGAGATTAGGGCCCTGCGGGATCGTCTTCAGTTCCGCAGGGCCTGTAAGATGGAGCTCTTCCGCCCGGCCTTTCGCTGAGGCAGCGGATGTCTCTCTATGGCCTCCCCGAGGTGGTTGTCACACACCTACCAACCCAAATCATATGCCAGGGAACCTCCCACAGCCAGCTGACTTGTCAGAAGTGTGCAGGGGTCGTTTTCTGCCGGAGCGCACAGGAGCGGAGCTCCGGCAGTAAAGAGCCCAGGGGGCGGGCACATGCAACAAGCCCCACCCCCTGCTCCCAGCAGCCCTCAGTCAGAGCAAGAAGCAGCCAGGTAAGTTGCAGAGCCCCCTCACCCGCCCACCCCAGTCCAAAACAGTCCAGTGGCACCTTTAAGGCCAAGTTTTATTCAGGGACAAGCTCTCCCTCCTCTGCGAGGACAGATCTACGTGCTCCCCCCCCCCCATAGCTAGCAATCCAAAACAGTCCAGTGGAGCCTGAGCGGTGGGTGTTGCCTTCTGACACACTTCTGGTGATGTCAGGGGGAGCGGCATATGCAAATCAGTTATGCAAATGGGTTATGCTAATGAGCTCCTGCCCCTCTTTTTCTTCGAAATGACCCCTGGAAGTGTGACTGTCTTTTAAGGTCTATTGGCCCCGATCACACGGAGAAATTGCCGCGCGAAAAGCACAAATGTCGGGTGGAGTTTTGGGGCGTGATCATACCGCAACATCTGGGAAGCGTAGCGTGCCCGTGGCCAACCCGTGGCGTCCCGCCAAAGATGCGGAGTTAAAAAGTACCAAGGAAAGTGCACTAGTATCCGGAAAACGCGGGGCAGGGGTGGGCGTCCGATCACCGGAGCGCTAGTATCCCGTGCCATCCGGCACCTGTCCACGTCCTGTCGCAAACTGGATGTTTTTCATAAGCGCATGCGCACAAACACGAGACTGAAAGCAGTGCTGCTCCGTGGAACTGTGCATGCACACAAACGCAAAATGCTTGTGTGATCGCGCCATGCCGCTTCTTTGCTACACTGCAGCATCGCCGTGTGATCACCAGCTAACAGCCGAAGCACAGAGACTCGGGGGACCATGTGATCGGGCTACTGCGCTTTATTTTGCTCCAGGGCGAACAGCCACACTTCCCCCCCCCCCCACACACACACGTTATCTGGCCCATGTGACCAGGGCCATTATTGTTCAAATTAGTTGCTGTAGATTTTCCCGGCTGTGTGGCTGTGGTCTTGGCATTGTATGACCTGACGTTTCGCTAGTAACTGTGACTGGCATCCTCAGAGGCATAACACAGAAAGAGGGAGAACTCTGGAGTAGATATAAATTACCTGCCTACCACTTTCTTCTCACCTTGACAACATCCCTGTGAGGTAGAGTCATACATTGGGTTGGCGTAGGTTGGAAGGAACTTGACGGCAACTTAACAAACAAAGACCTCGGAGTGAGGGGGTTCAAGAAGCCGGTGAACACTGGCACTCAGTCCGGCGTAAGACGGTCCGATACGAGCAATGGCCCCGTCCGCTTCAGTCTTTGGTGTATCCACGTTTGCAGTATTTCCTTGGCGACTGGCAGACCTGTGCAAGAATAAGAACTGGGATATTCCTATGCACACACATCCCCATCCCCCAAATCCATACCTCCCCTCCAGACGAAGGACATCCTCCGGAAAAATCCCCCCCCCCCAAGGCATAACAAGAACCATCGGAGAATGTTCTCACCAAACGCAGCCGTGACCATCAAGGGGAGTTTGGAATTAAACGGTCCGGAGCTTCAGTCTAAACATAAAACAGAGTAAATATGCGCCCCCGGGGAACTGGAGGGAGTTTACATAATACTGCAAATTCTAGGTGTGCAATTACGGTGGCCGTCTTTTAAGAGTGTATGCAGAGCGCTGTAAGATCAGGCCAGAAGTCCAGTTAGTTCAGCATCCTGTCTTCCACACTGGCCACCAAAACGCCCCCAGAAGGCCTCCAGGCCTTCCCCTGTTGCTGCTGTTTCAGCAGCTGGTATTCAGAGGTACACTGCCTCCAGCCATGGAGGTTCCATTCGAACACTGGGCTGATCACCCTCCAGTTTGGTGTAGTGGTTAAGAGCGCGGACTCTAATCTGGGAGAACTGGGGTTGATTCCCCACTCCTCCACATGCAGCTGCTGGTGTGGCCTTGGGTCAGTCACAAGTTCTCTCAGAGCTGTTCTCTCAAGAGCAGTTCTCCAAAGAGTGTCTGTTGTGTGGAGGGGAAGAGAAAAGAGATTGTAAGCCGTTCTGAGACCCCTTCGGGCAGTGAAGGGCGGGGTATAAATCAGATCTCTTCTTCTCTTCCTCCACATGCAGCTGCTGGTGTGACCGTGGGTCAGTCACAAGTTCTCTCAGAGCCGTTCTCTCAAGGGCAGTCCTCGAGAGAGCTCTCTCAGCCCCGCCGACCTCACAGGGAATGCTCCCTCTAAGCTGTGGAGTTTTGTGAGCAAAAATTCTGTGAGCTACTGGCATTATAGCTGTGAGTCAGCAGTTTAGCTACTGCATAAATTAGTTTGCTCTGGAGCCCTCCTTCCTGAGCTAAGACAAAAATGTGTGAGCTGGCGGCTAAAAAACTGTGAGCTAGCTCACACTAACTCAACTTAGAGGGAACACTGCTCACAGGGTGTCTGTTGTGGGGAGGGGAAGGGAAAGGAGATTGTCAGCCGCTCTGAGACTCCTTTGGGTAGTGAAGGGCAGGGTATAAATCCAATCTCTAGTTCTTCTTCCATGAAATTGTCCAGCACCCCTTTAAATATGTCTAAGCTCATGGCTCTCATCTTCTGGCAGTGAGTTCCATAGGTACACGTTTGTCTGTCCTGAAGGTACCGACGCAGAATTTGCATCAGAGGAACAAAGGTAAGCCTAGCTTCCAGAATTCACCTCTGGGATCTGGATTAAAGATCCAGGTAATCTTTGGAAGAAGAGGGTGTAGCTGGCCTAGAACACAAGAACCTCAGAGGAGCCCTGGTGGACCAAGCTGAATACAGAGATTTATTTTCACCATACTAACAAAAACAGAAGAATGTAGGCTGTGGTCTAGAGATGTAAAATTTCCGGAAATTTTGAAGCTTGGAAAAAAACCCGTTTTCCCCCCAGTTTTTTTCGGGGGGAAATGGAAATTTTCGGAAAAATTGAAAAAAATGCTACATTAGCATTTCTTTTATCTTTTCTAGATTGAAAGTCATTCTGTTACTTTAGGAACATAAAATATGACTATGGACATTTTTACTTGGCATGAAATTATCACAACTAGCATATTAAAAATATAGTGTATCCAAACAATTATTACAAACAGAATACCCACCCACATACAAAAACAAAACTGAAACCTTTTTATTTTCTTGTGAAAATAGCACCTCCTAAAGGAAGAAATGCATCTTGTACTTGCATTGGAGAGTTCAGTTTGCAACCTAGGACTTGCTTGTCCTCAGTGCACAGAAATTAGATCAATCTGATACCATATATATATTTTAGAAATGATTTGGAAAAATATTTGCACACCTTGTCTTAAAATATTTTATTCATCATGTTAAAATAAAACGTTCCATAGTCAATTCATTTTATTTTATTTTTTCAATTTTTCGGAAAAAAACAAAAAAGGCTTCAGGGAAAAAACGGGGGGAAACTGGTTTCCCCCCGAATTTTTCCAGTTTTTTCCGGGCCTACTGTAGTCACATCCACACTAAACAATCCCACTTTCAGTTCACTTTCCAACTGGATTTTGCCAGTTCACACAGTCAAAATCCAGTTGGAACACGGAGAATTTTCCGCACAAAAGGCATGAATATCGGGTGGATTTTTGGGGCGCGATCGCACCGCAACATCTGGGAAGTGTAGCGCGCCCGTGGCCAACCCGTGGCGTCCGGCCAAAGATGCGGAGTTAAAAAGTACCAAGGAAAGTGCACTAGTATCCGGAAAACGTGCGGCACAGGCGGGCGTCTGATCGTGGGAGCGCTACTATCCCGTGGCATCCGGCTCCCGTCCACATCCCGTCGCAGACCGGATGTTTTTCGTAAGCGCATGCACACAAACATGAAACTGAAAGCAGTGCTGCTCCACAGAACTGCGCATGCGCACAAACGCGAAACGCTTGCTGCGCCGCTTCTTTGCCACGCTGCAGCATCGCTGTGTGATCGCCAGCTAACAGCTGAAGCACGGAGACTCGGGGGACCGTGTGATCGGGCTACCGTGCTTTATTTTGCTCCGGGGCAAACAGCCACGCCTCCCCCCCGCGTTATCTGGCCTGTGTGACCAGGGCCTGAAAGTGGACTATTTATTGTGTGTGGCTGCAGCCATAGAAACATAGAACTGGAAGGGGCCTCAAGGGTCATCTAGTCCAACATATCGCGCAATGGCCGTGATCACCCAGGCAGTTTGGCCCGACACAGCCACTCCTCCCCTCCTGATGTCTGAACCCCGGGGAGTGTGCGCAGAATGGATTTGGCAGTCTGAACCTGCAGATCCGTTCTGCCACTAGGGAGCGGTGTTTTTTTTTAATTGCCTGTATGCGCATGAGCGCATGTGCATGTGCACATGAAGTTTGAGGGGTCTTTTTTGGCAGCACACTCCGTGGGTGAGGCGCCACAATAATGTGGATGCTTTACCACAGGATGTCTCCATGGGTAACCCACAGCAGGGTGTGCTGTGTGGCTGATACGCCCTGCAACACTTTCAACTGGTTCAATTAGAGGTGGCACTCTATCACACCAAGCCTCCCACCCCCATCCATTCCCCAAGTGACCCCTGATCCATGCCCAGAAGATGGCAAAAAACCTCCAGGATCCCCGGCCAAACTGGCCAGGAGAAGAATGGCTTCCTGACCCCAAAGTGGCGATCATCATTTCCCTGGGCGTGCAAGAAAGGGCCATGAGAACTAAGCACCGAGGCAACCCTCCCTCCTCGTGATCTGCCTGAGTTCACAGGATCAGCATGGCTGTCTGATGGCCATCTGGCCTCTGCTTCAAAACCTCCAAAGAAGGAGAGCCCGCACACCTCCCAAGGAAGCCCGTCCCACTGAGGAACTGCTCCGTCGAAACCTCCAGGATTGCTTCCTGACCCCCAAAGTAGCAATCGGCATTTCCCTGGGCGTGTAAAAAAGGGCAACGAGAACTAAGCCGTGGCTCATCCCTTCCTACCCTCCGTCTCGTGATCTGCTGAAGTTCACGGGATCCGCATGGCTGTCCGATGGCCACCTAGGCTCTGCTTGAACACCTCCCAAGGAGAGCCCACCACCTCCCGAGGAAGCCTCTTCCACTGAGGAACTGCTCTAACTGCCAGGAAGTTCTTCCTCACGTTTAGCCGAAACCCCTTCTGATTTAATTTCAACCCGCTGGTTCTGGTCCGACCTTCTGGGGCGACAGAAAACAACTCCGCCCCATCCTCTATAATGACAGCCCTTCAAGTCCTTATATACCCCCAAGAGCACTTTGGTCAGGGACCCAGAGCCGTTTAGTGGTTCCGGGTCCCAGAGAGGCATGATATGCTGCAACGAGGGCTAGGTCCTTCTCAGTGGCGGCCCCTACCTGGTGGAATGAGCTCCCAGAGGAGATCAGGGCCCTGCGGGATCTTGTGCAGTTCCGCAGGGCCTGCAAGACGGAGCTCTTCCACCAGGCTTTTATGTAGGGGCCGCCGCTCCCACCACCACCAACGGTGGAAATACCATCAAGTAGGAGCGCCCCTGATAGCCCGGCGACGAGGCGCACTATGTGAAATTATATGGCAGCAAGATCAGCTGATAAACTTGGACAAATATCGCCGGAACAACTATTATAATATTATCAACAGGGAGTATTCCCTGTAGGTACCAACTGCGGACCATCTTGGAATTTATAGTATTTATAGTATTTTATTATTATTAATGGTATGTCATTATTGTGATTGTGATTTTACTGATTTTATTGTATTTTATGTATGGCTTAGGCCTCTGTAAGCCGCCCTGAGCCCGTTTGCGGGGTAGGGCGGGGTAGAAATACTTGAATAAATAAATAAAATAGGATGGTGATCCTATCCCCTCTCGGTCATCTCCTCTCCAGGCTAAACAGACCCACCTCCTTCAACCTTTCTGCATAGGACTAATAGCTAGACCAGCCCTCCTTGAATGTGTCTAATCCAGGGGTCCCCAACATGTCCCCTGCCAACACCTTTCCCGGGCAAGGCCAGGGAGGAAAAAGAACAAGAGTTTAGGAAGTCCCAGGGCCCGCCGGGGGCAATCCCTTCGGTTTCGGTAGCAGCCGCCGTTTCCAAGGCCTGGAAGACAGTCTTTTCGTCACGTGTCACCTGTTTGTTCCAACGACTTGTCTCGAATTAGGTCAGCCCCGCAGGCCTGAGAAACTGGGAGCAGGGCAGAGCGGATGACCTACACGAGGCCCGTCTGGCATTTCCAATTTTGGTATGGAAAAAAAACACCACCCCACCCTCCGTTTACAAGCTGAGAAATTCTGAACAGAAACATATAAATAACGGCATTATTTTGGTCCCAGCCTTGGCTCGGAGACACAGACACCCAGCGAGAAGCAGGGACGACCTAGACACATGGGAACGGCGATGGTGGTCCCGAGAGGGCACCGGGCTGCAGAGACTTGGCTTCGGCAATCGGGCTGGCCTGGAGGCGGGAGGAGAGGCCTCCAGAGGTCATCTAGTCTACAAGCAATGGCCGGAGAAGAAGAAGAAGAAGAAGAAGAAGAAGAGATTGGATTTATACCCCGCCCTTCACTTGGAGTCTCAGAGCGGCTTACAAACTCCTTTCCCTTCCCCTCCCCACAACAGACACCCTGTGAGGTGGGTGGGGCTGAGAGAACTCTGACACAAACTGCTCTTTTTCAAGGACAGCTGTGCCAGAGCTTGTGACTGACCCAAGGTCACATCAGCAGGTGCAAGTGGAGGAGTGGGGAATCAAACCCGGTTCTCCCAGATTAGAGTCCAGACACTTAACCACTACACCAAACTGAAGAAGAAGAGGAGAAGGAGGAGGAGGAGGAGATTGGATTTATACCCCACCCTTCACTCGGAGTCTCAGAGCGGCTTACCATCTCCTTTCCCTCCCCCTCCCCACAACAGACACCCTGTGAGGGAGGTGGGGCTGAGAGAGCTCTTTCGAGGACTGCCCTTGAGAGAAACAGCTCTGAGGGAACTTATGACTGACCCAAGGTCGCCCAGCTGGCTGCTTGTGGAGGAGGAGTGGGGAATCAAACCCGGTTCTCCCAGATTAGAGTCCGCCCTCTGAACCACTACACCAAACGGACAGAGAGCCCGGCTGCCTCAGACCAACGGCCCGTTTAGCCCAGCCAGATGTTTCTTGAAGGGGGCGTGGCTCAGTGGCAAAGCCTCGGCTTTGCACGTGGAAGGTCCCAGCCCTGCCCCACCTTCTTGAGTAGATATAAATTTTTCTTCTCACCTTGACACAGAGAGTACTCCCTCTTTCTGTGTTATACCTCTGAGGGTGCCAGTCACAGCTGCTGGCGAAACGGCAGGTCCTACAGTGCCAAGACCATGGCCACACAACCCGGAAAGTCTACAACAGCTAATGAACTCCGTCTGTGAAAGCCTCCGACAACATATAGAAAGTTCATTGCTTTTAAAGCAGCGGTTAGGGAGTTAAACCCGGGGCCGCCTCCCCACTAAAAGGGTTGCCTCCGGCTCCCTGCTCACATCCCAGCCTGGTGCAAAAGTGGCACAAAATCCACATGATTTGACTGGCCCTGGGGGTCTCCCCACCCCACCCCACCCCACCCCACCTCGGCCCCATTCTCTTTGAAAGTTGAGCCTCTGCAGTGGCAAAGTGGATGCATCTTTCCTCTGGCGCATGCATACTGATGCATGCGCAAAATGCATGCGCAAGAGTGCTATACCAAAATGTAGAGCGCCCACCCACCCTCCACGTGACCTGGAGATTCATTTGGGACTGCTGATAACAGACTGTCGACACGGACAGAGCCTTGGAGGGTCTTGCAAGCGGCTTCCGGTTGTCCACGGTGAAACCTTGACTGTTCTGCACCCGGAGCCGGCCTGGCTGGTGGAGAGCCGTCAACTGAACCAAGCAAGGGGAGAGGGAGCTTTGCTCCGGGCTCATCACCCTGGGTGGGAGAAAACCGAGGCTCTTGCTACTCGTGGGCTTGCCAGCCTCCAGGTGGGGCCTGGAGATCTCCCAGGATTATAACTCATCCCCAGACGACAGAGATCGGTTCCCACAGAGGAAATGCCTGCTTTGGACTCCATGGCATTATAGCATACCCCTCGCCAAGCCCTCCCCTCCCTGGGCTCAACTCCCCAATCTTCGGGAATTTCCCAGCTCGGAATTGGCAACCCTACAAACTGCTGGAGAGGGAGCATGACTCATAGGCCTCCCCCCCTTCCTGGTGAGCCTCTAAACACCTGGCTGACAAAGGACACCTGGGACAGGATGGACTTCGGGTCTGATCCATCAGGGACCCCTTAGGGCAGGGGTCCCCAACCAGTTTGGTGTCGTGGTGAAGTGCGCGGACTCTGATCTGGGAGAACCGGGTTTGATTCCCCCTCTCCTCCACGTGCAGCTGCTGGTGTGACCGTGGGTCAGTCACAAGTTCTCTCAGAGCTGTTCTCTAAGGAGCAGTCCTCGAAAGAGCTCTCTCAGCCCCACCCGCCTCCCAGGGTGTCTGTTGTGGGGAGGGGAAGGGAAAGGAGATTGTAAGCCGCTCTGAGACTCCGAGTGAAGGGCGGGCTATAAATCCAATCTCCTCCTCCTCCTCCTCTTCTTCTTGAGCCTGCACAGCCTCAAAACGGCTGCCCATAAAATGGCTGCCGCCAGAGGCAGAGCCAGCCACAAAATGGCCACGGCGGCTGACCTTCAGTCACACAGTGAAGACCCTTGTGTTGCGGTGTTGGCTGCCACCAAAGCAACGTTTTAAAAAACTCGGCACAGCCAATCAAAATCTCCAGCGGCGCACCAGAAGTGCCCCTGGGTAAAAACCGCCCCTGGACCATTCACATTCTCAAAGTACTTGACAGGATCTGGGGAGGGTGTTGGCGGACCCCGTGGTGGCACCCAGGGCACTGCATTGGGGAATTTCCCCTGCTGGCCCAATCTCGACAGATCTCGGAAGCTGAGCAGGCCTGAGTTAGTACTCGGATGGGAGACCCACCAAGGAAGTTCAGGGTTGCTGTGCAGAGGCAGGCAATGGCAAACCACCTCTGATCATCTCTTGCCTTGACTTGGATGACCCAGACTAGCCTGATCTCATCAGATCTCAGACGCTGAGCAGGCCTGAGTTAGTACTCGGATGGGAGACCCACCAAGGAAGTTCAGGGTTGCTGTGCAGAGGCAGGCAATGGCAAACCACCTCTGATCATCTCTTGCCTTGACTTGGATGACCCAGACTAGCCTGATCTCATCAGATCTCAGACGCTGAGCAGGCCTGAGTTAGTACTCGGATGGGAGACCCACCAAGGAAGTCCAGGGTGGCTGTGCAGAGGCAGGCAAGGGCCAACCACCTCTGAAC
>NW_015170924.1:226108-229214 GCF_001447785.1 Gekko japonicus | reverse complement strand
CAATGGCAAGCCACCTCTGAACATCTCTTGCCTTGACTTGGATGACCCAGACTAGCTTGATCTCATCAGATCTCAGAAGCTGAGCAGGCCTGAGTTAGTACTCGGAAGGGAGACCCACCAAGGAAGTCCAGGGTGGCTGTGCAGAGGCAGGCAAGGGCAAGCCACCTCTGAACATCTCTTGCCTTGACTTGGATGACCCAGACTAGCCTGGTCTCATCAGATCTCAGAAGCTGAGCAGGCCTGAGTTAGTACCCGAATGGGAGACCCACCAAGGAAGTCCAGGGTGGCTGTGCAGAGGCAGGCAGTGGCAAGCCACCTCTGAACATCTCTTGCCTTGACTTGGATGACCCAGACTAGCCTGATCCCATCAGAGGTGAACCCAGCTCTGATCTGGATAGCCTAGGCTAGTCTGATCTTGGCAGATCTCAAAAGCTAAGCAGGGTCAGCCCTGGTTAGTCCTTGGATGGGAGACCACCGAGGGAGTCCAGGGTTCCCACGCAGAGGCAGGCAGCGGCACACCACCCGTGGACGACTCTGGCATTGAAAACCCCACAAAGAGTCGTCTTAACTTCGACCGTGACTTGACAGCGAAAAAGAGAAAGATGTGCAGGACAAAGACAGGGGTTTCTCTCCCCTCCTTCCCTACAGGACTTCTTTGCTGGGACCCCAATGAACAGTCTTCACCTTCTCCTCCATCCGGCCCTTGGAGACGATCCTTGCAAAGGGGGGTGGAATTGGAGGCCAGAAGTCCCCAGCGCCTAACTTCTGATATTTCGGTTTGCTCTTTGCAGAACGACCAGCGGCTGAAATCAGAAGTTTAACAAGATATCTTTTAAAGATGCATTGGGTGGGCGAGAAGGGCAGGCGGTGTTTTTTCTTCGTGTGTGTGTGTGTGTGTGTGTGTGTGTGTGTGTGTGCCAGTGTTCCCTCTAAGCTGAGTTAGTGTGAGCTAGCTCACAGGTTTTTAGCCTCCGGCTCACACATTTTTTTCTTAGCCCAGGAAAGATGGCTTCAGAGAAAACTAACTGATGCAGCAGCCAAATTGCTCGCTCACAACTTTAATGCCAGTAGCTCACAAAGTAGAATTTTTGCTCACCAGACTCCACAGCTTAGAGGGAACATTGAATTAATTTTAGATTATTGACAGGCAGGGGTCATTTCCTGCGGGAGCGCACAGGAGTGGAGCTCCGGCAGTAAGGAGCTCAGGGGGCGGGCAGATGCAACAAGCCCCGCCCCCTGCTCCCAGCAGCCCTCAGTCAGGCCATGAGGAGCAAGAAGCAGCCAGGTAAGTTGCAGAGTCCCCCACGGACCGCCTTCAGGTACAAGCTCTCCTTCCTCTGTGAGGGCAGATCTGCGCGTTCCCCCCCACACCCATAGCTAGCAATCCAAAACAGTCCAGTGGCACCTTTAAGACCAAGTTTTATTCAGGTCCAAGCTCTCCCTCCTCTGCGAGGGCAGATCTGCGCATTCCCCCCCCCCATAGCTAGCAATCCAAAACAGTCCAGTGGCACCTTTAAGACCAGGTTTTATTCAGGTACAAGCTCTCCCTCCTTTGTGAGGGCAGATCTGTGCATTCCCCCCCCAATAGCTAGCGATCCAAAACAGTCCAGTGGAGCCTGAGCGGTGGGTGTTGCCTTCTGACACACTTCCAGTATGCAAATAAGTTATGCTAATAAGTTATGCTAATGAGCTCCTGCACCTCTTTTTCTACAAAATGACCCCTGTTGACAGGTACCTTTCTCCCCCATCCAGCAAAACGCGTCTGTAAGAAATTTCAATCCAAAGGCTTGCCCTGCCACCTAGTGGACAGTGAGGAAACGTCATGCTTCTCTCCGTTCCCTAAAGGTAAAGGTTTCCTGTTGTTTCCGCAGAGCGTCACTAGGGAGCCAGCGCCTTAGTCCAAGCTTGGTCCTGGATAACAAAGGGACCAAAGATCCGAGGAACACCAATAGGATCCCTAGGGGGAAATTCAAACCCACCAATAGGAAGAGGAGAGCGGACTAAGAATAGGTTGGGGACCCAATAAATACGGGACCTCGTGGGCCAGTTGTTGTTGTGTGTACGTGTGCTAATAAACTGAGTTGATCACTATGCTGAATCACTGAGCTTTCCTGCAATGAACCCAGTACACAACATTTCCCTTGCTCGAAAGCCGGTCGAATCTGACTCTAGGGTTGCGGTGCTCGTCTCCGTTTCCAAGCCGAAGAGCCAGCGCTGTCCGAAGACGTTTCCATGGTCATGTGGCCGGCATGACTAAACGCCGAGGCGCACAAGGAAAGAATAAATGGGCTTTTTTTGCTACAGAAAAGGGTGTGTGTGCGACTTGCGTGTTTAAGTGCCCTCCGTTTCAACTTATGGCGACAGGCGACCACATGAATCAATGTCCTCCAAAACGCCCTGTCGGTAACTTTTTAGCAGCCTTGCTCAGATCTTGCAAACTGAGGCTTCCGGTCTGGCTCCCGCGAATGGCGGACGCATCCTTGGGTCGCTCCCGAGGTCGTCTCGCCTGCCCGCGGTGGAGGAGGGAATCCGCGTGAGTGGAGACCCGAACGAGCCCCTCAGGAATGGAGGAGCTCGGATCCGGGGCGCTTTAGGGCGCACTAGGGGGGAATCTCTTTCTCGGCTGAACGGTCGGGATTTGAGGCTCTCGCCATGCCCTGCCCCAATGGACCTTGGTGCGTGAGCGACCCCGTACGGGGTTTAGCGGAGCCACCAGACGTCACCGAGTGATAAAGCGAACAACCGATAAAAGGAAAAAAGAAAAGATCGGCTAAACTGTGAGTTGTCAAAATGCGGAGAAAAAGAATTAAGAGCGCTCCCCCCCCCATCAGCGGAAAAGACGAGGAGGTTAATCCCTTAACTTCGTAAGCGAGAAAAAAAAGGGGGGAGGGAATGGACTGTGCGAATAGTAGTGACTTCTTTTGATGCATTTGGAGTAAAGTAAGAAAAAAAATATCTATCTCTTGAAGCGCGTTTTAAGAACTGTATTAAAAATAAACAAAAATGTTAAGATGTCGGAGCTGGGCAAAAGACAAACGGAGAAGAAGGGAGGAACTTCCGGTCTGGGCGTTTGTCTGTATGAGAGCCGGCTGTTTAATGTTTGGAC